>NC_056728.1:1844449155-1844749155 GCF_019279795.1 Protopterus annectens
TGTGTGTGTGTGTGTGTGTGGAGGGAATGTACGAACGTCCGCACTGGAATGCAGAATGCTGTGGTTATCATCACCTACACATCACAACAGTTGTCTGATGGTAATAGACCAATGCAGGATATAATGTACACACTCACAGAATCCCTGTGCCTGTGAAATGTCAGCCTGTAGACAGACAATGGTGAGCAGGTGGTGTAATGAGCAATGGTTGCAACGTAGGCCTTGTACAGGCCATATTGTCCATGGCTGATTATCCACCTACCAAACTGCAACCAGCCAGACATGGCCATACTGGGAAATGTACGCATATAGCAGGGGTATTAACAGCTATCCCACTCCTAGGACACTAGAGACTATAACACCAGTATGTTGGAGCACTCTGCAAGCCACACATGCTGTGTAATACAAGGCCACTTTGTGTAGGGCACAAGTACTGTGGCTGCATCCACAAAAACAGCAGACATAACTTGTGGTGCACAGAATAAGTAC
Source organism: Protopterus annectens (assembly GCF_019279795.1). NCBI lineage: Eukaryota > Metazoa > Chordata > Ceratodontiformes > Protopteridae > Protopterus > Protopterus annectens. Next base: position 1,844,449,645 of record NC_056728.1, read on the forward strand.
TGAGAGCTATAATGTGTACAACTAGATAGGTAGGGGTTCTAATCTCACAACAGGTGACTGTCTGTGTATACAGATATATCCCCGGTAGCAGTAAAGATGTGCCCATCAGGCCTATGTCTGTGCAATGGTTATTTATTTTATGGCCCTGTGTCTAGCTGCTGTCCTCAGCAGTGGCCTCCTTTACAAAGCCTGCTGATGTCATCCACCTTAACAACACTGGCTAACAGTCTAATTTCAAGTAATCTCCATGGCATATGCGATAAGTACTGTGAGCTCTAGTGTGTACTAATAGGTAGGTAGGGGTTCTGATCTCACAACAGCCAATTCTGTGTGTGTGTAAATATCACCTTTTGCAACAGTAGAGACATGCGTATCTTTGAGCAATGGTTATACATTTTAAGGCCCTGTGACTACTGGATGGCCTCTATAATGGCCTCCTTTATGAAGCCTACTAATGTCATCCACCTTAACAGCACTGGCTGATAGTCTAATGTCAAGTAATCTCCGTAGCTGTTGCAATAAGTACTGCAAGCTGTAGTATGTACTACTAAATAGGTAGGGGTTCTAATTTCACATCAGCCAAATGTATGTGTATACCTGTATCCATATACAGCCCTACAGACATGCCCACACAGGCAATTTTCATGCAATACTTATGCATTTTATGGGTCTAAGACTACCTGCTGGCCTCTAAATGCCTTCCCCTACAATGCCTGTGGATGTCATCCACCCTAAGAGTACTATCTGACTTCCCAAAAATCAGATAAACTCCATGGCGCATGCGATTACTGCAAGCTATAGTGTGTAATAGTAGATGGATAGGGGTTTTAGTCTCCCACAAGTGAACTTTGAGTGTGTGTGTGTGCGTGTGTGTGTGTGTGTGTGTGTGTGTGTGTGTGTGTGTGTGTGTGTGTGTGTGTGTATGGTCGTCCATGTGTGTGGTCACAAATATATCTCATAGTATCAGCATGGATATGCCCATATGGGCTATCTCTGTGCAATGGTTATGCATTTTACAGCACTGTGACAAGCTCTAGGTCCTATGCAGGCAGCACTGATATCTGCCACCATCTATGCTTGTATGGTCATAAAACCCAGGTGACATGTATAAAGGGTAGCAGACCATCTCACAAAGTCTTCTTCTTCTTCTTCTTCTTCTTCTTCTTCAGGCTTTTCCCAGTTAGGGGTCGCCACAGTGGATCACCTGTCCGCTCATGATTGGCAGTGGAGTTTTACAGTGTTGTGTTGCCAGCCCGGCGCCCAACCTTCCATAGAAAGCACACACACCCACACTCACTCACACCTAGGGCCAATTTAGAGTGTCCAATCACATGCAGCATGTCTTTGGGATGTGGGAGGAAATGGGAACACCTGGAGGAAACCCACGCGACCAAAGGGAGGACATGCAGACTCCACACAGAAGGCACCCCAGCCAAGGATCAAACCAGAGAACCTCTTGCTGTGAGGCGACAATGCTAACCACTGCACCACTATGGCCGCCCAGACCATCTCACAAAGTATGAACGCATAATTATGCTGGCTGCCACCATTGTCCCAGACACGATCTTTTGCACATATGCACCTAGGGAATCATGCATAAATACTGCCACACCTTGTTGACGTCATATTTCTGCTGTGCTGCCGTGCCATCCTGTGCTGCTATGCTGTCACCATGTGTCCATAGAATAACCATCCAAACTGCTGGAAAAGAAATATACACAGGTCCATGATAGACCTGTCATTCTGTCATACTAACGTCAGTTTAACACACAGTTTGCTGTGTACTCATGACACATGCGAGCATACAGTACCTGTTGTGGCCTACAACACCTGCAGTGGCATAACAATACTGCACTACAAAACTACATTGAAAGTAATATAATCACACTGTGCATCAGACACATATTTGCATGTCCCTGCATTGATGACACAGATGGCAGGGATGTGGCACAGGTATCATCACATGCACAGGGTGTGGTGTGGGGGTGCCAGCGGCCTAGGCTATGCCATACAGTTGGCAGCATGTGTGTGAGTCAGGAAGGAATGCTGGTAAGATGTGCCATGGAGAGGTGCCAGGTGTGTGTTGGTGACCTGCATGTGACAGTGTTGTTTGAGGGTGTACATGTACACAGTCAAGCCTAGTACTAGCCCTACACATGTCTATGTTGGCCAGCTGTGAACCATACATGGCAGAGTGGACAGTTCACTGTCTCTGGCCATGAACACGGGAACTTGCTCTGTCAGGAGTGCAACGACACCACCATGCCCAAAGTCGGATGCGGTGCTAATACCTGACAGTAACTGCTGTCTGCTGGGCTCATGTCCACCATGGGACCACCCAGGACCAAGTGCCCATGGCCTGCCATGTCATGGTGTGGACAGCACACTCCCCTGTGTAGCACCGGCGATACTGCCACTATGGGACCGTGAGTGTGCATGGACACGTGGTCTCTCAGCAGATGCTGTTGCTGACCTACATACACATGCCCGATGCCCTACCCCAACCAGATGTTCCAGCACAATGTGTGGGCAAAGATAAACACTGTCTCAACACACTGTCTGTCCACTACATCAGTGAAATGATCCATGGCATCACCAATCAGTGGAGGCTCACAGATGTCAGACTGTGCTGCATCCATGACCCTGACCATCCCTTCTGGTGTTCTGGTGCGGTACATGTCTGTGCCTCCATGATGGCCCAAAACATGTGAGTGACCCATGATGTGACACCTGTGACAGGAGGTGGATGTACAGCAGTCCCCCTTTGAGAACCCCTGTCAATCTGCCTGTGTGAGACCTCACCAGCTGTCTGGCTATGGCCAATGTCTACACTCACTGATGCCATAGTTGTCACACTGTCCTGTTTAATGTCAACACCATGTGACTGCCCAATATCTTTGGCCTCTGGGGACTGGGTATGTGTGGGCATACTGATTGTGTGTGGGGACAATGGGGGCAGAAGAGGGAATGTCAACCTCTGGGACAGATTCAACCCCTGACAACCCCACCTGTGCCTCACTATGGCCACCATCATCATCAGAGCCCAATGGGACACTGACATTAGGTTGTGATGGGGACAGACTCCAACCCCCCGTTCACCTGTGAGGAGGAAGACAAAATCAGTACATTATTACTTGTACTATTATGTATGGTAATCAACACAGACTCATACAGATGAGAAGCCACAACTGCATTACCAGTCACACATCTTCTCATCATGGATCTCATGTAAAACACACAAACACACACCAACATACACAGACAAGACAGGCTCTTTCTAATACACACTTCTGCTACATCCAGTGACTGTTGCCAGTACACTACACCTGTGAGGTATGCAATATGACAGTGTATGTGATAATACTACACATAATACCCAGTACACCTATCCTGAGAATGATATGCCTGCTGTAGTATCACTGCCACAGGTATGTACCATCTCCCTATAGTGAGTGAACAGGCATCCTGGAGTCATTGCCTCCTGTATAGAAGGTTGCATACATCTTCATGACTAAAACTGCAAATGTGTTACTGTTTGTACATATACACAGCTGTGATTATCCATTGTATGCACTGTAGTCAACTGCTCCAATATTGAACATACAACTATTCCACTCTGGCTAAGCATAACAGTTGTGCTTGGGCTAAATGGCAGTCCTTAATGTTCATATGGTATATATAAGCCATAAAACAATGGTATCACACTTACCAGGTACAGAACCACAGACTCCGGCCACACCTGACATACCTATGAAAATATGAAGGAGAGGGATTGTCAGCAATACCAAATGTTGCACTGTTAGAGGTTAATATGTACATATATCCACATGTACAGTAGCTAATGTGATACTTGCCTACATTGCTGAAATTCTGAGTATGTGTGCACAACTGTGCATTAAAACAACCCCCCCCCCCAGTGCAGATAGATCTGATGTCCATGTACTGGCATGCAGAGTCTGCCACAATGACTGATACAGTATTACACTGGTAAACAAAGTAAGCTTACCTAGATGCTCCTGTGATGTAGACACTGTGGCACCCATCTCCAGGATGTTTGTGTTGATGGATGCCTGGGAGCTGGTGGTTGATTCTAGGTTTGCCAGGAATTCCTCTGTGTCTGTGAGTGGTTGTTCTGTTGCAGTCCCTCCACCGGTGGCAGCACCATCCCTGACCACAGCAGCTGCCCTTTGACTTGCGGCATTAAGCATATCTGTGGCCCTGTGTTGGACCTGCTCGTAGGTCCAGCCTTGATGTCCATTTTTGTTAACCATCCTGACAAGGTCACCTACAATGCTGTATGCTGGTTACAATGTTGGCGACCCCTTGAAAGCAGAATGTGATGATGCAGTCTGAGGCCATCCAGGATTACAGTGTTCTCAGCAGCTGTGAATGGGGGATGTCTCCTGCAATACATTGTTCCTGAAAGACAACAAGAGGGGGACACATTGCAGGACCAGATACATGCACATCCACTATGTACAGACCCTGCACAACCAATACAGCCCACACTATTCACCGCTCCCTCAAACATCATGCCCCAAGTTTTTCAACATACTACATGTGTGGCTATCACCAAGATAGTAGTGATACTGGGTATGTACCTGTGTGGCATGACGGATTCTGCATTATGTCTCTACACTCATCACTGCAGTCTACAGTGGTGTGTACCCTAAGGGCAAGCTCCCACTATGTTATACAGCTACTGTCAGATAAATAGCTGTGCAATATTACAACTATATGGGGACAGTCCAGCAACAGCAATATGCCACAATGACAGACAGCAATGCAAACCTGCTATAGTATATGTTTCCTGTAGGCATCTGACTTTTCCATTACACAGATGTTTGTGGATTGTGATTGTGTGCCTCATGAATGTGTTGCTTTTGGCACAAACATGTGGATGTCTGACAGATGGTTGGCCAGTCATTGCTGTTTGTTGACAGACAATAAGGAATCTGGCTGTCACATGCCAGACCCCTCAGAAAACATGTATGCTACAATAATATCTGTTAATGTATTCATAGTTTTACGTAGTATGGCCAATATGTATCCCCTGTCACTGAAGTTGGCCTCTGCCCCCATTACTTATGGCTATGACTGGATCCCTGCTGTAGGTGGTTGGCAGATCTGTTAGCCATAGCTCTCAACCAATGAGGGATGAATGTCAACAAAACAGTGACATAGCCAGTGTACATCAAGGGCAGACAAGGACACCTGGACAATGTCAGCACTAGTTATGTGTGACATTGACAAACTGAGAGGTTGTGAATGACAGTACATCATTTGATGTTACAGGAGTGTACACCCATACTTAGTATCACTATGTCTAACACAGATTCCACTAGCTTTCCTACAACAGCTGGTTGTTGTAGGAGGGAGTAATGGGGCAGAGCTGGGATTTGACTTAAAGCAGGGACAGTTGGGAGGCATGACTGTAGCTGTTGGACAATGGAGTATCACCAACATGTCAATACCATATATGTATGACAAGCCTACTGTTGTAATCTCTATTCCCCATACCTCCATCATACCATCTGCATCCCATTATATGGGGACATCTATTACATACCTGGTAGAGTGAAGTATTCCTTTTTTAAGTGTTGCTCTGCAAATAGCTTCCAAATCCATTGTCTGTGTGAGCAAAACAACATACAGACCTGCTCCCCATAGGCAGTTGATTGCCTTTTGTAGGTAATGCTCATTAACAGGTAATTACCTGTGCACCAATCGGTGGCTCAGATGTGCTAATTGCATCCAAAACAGCTGGGTTACACTCTCATTAGCCAATGACGTGGCACAACCGTGCAATATTTCAGGCCTTCATGTAGGCCTTGGCCCCTTTCTTAGTCTTTGAGATGAACATTAGTGAGGTGTGGAGACTAGAGCATCAAAGAGGGTAGGTACAAATGCTGTCCACTATTGAGATTTATGAGGTATGTCCACAGTTTTGCATGATATGTTTGGCCATTGTCCCATGACATAGTGATTATCTGGCAGTTCAGTGGTAAATATTGTGGGTTGAGGTCAGTAAGGAGAGGGAGACATGTGAGTATCAGACGTCATACCTATCAGAATATGCATGCTGATGCAGTAGCTGCTATTCTATTAGCTCACTATCTTTGTAGGCACAAACCGTGACACATGTCCCTAACGTTGGACCTTTGCCCCCCCACCCTTTATGTATGGGTTTGTCTGGATCCCTTGTTCTAGGGGGTTGTGAGGTATGGTAGGTCTGTAGCAGCTAGCTTAAACTACAGCTGTATCTGTTCCAGGCTGCAGCCTAGGACACATGGGGGGGAGTGTGAACTCTTTGGAGGACAGCAAGCTGTACGTGTAATTGAGGCAGCAGTGTCAACTCTGTCATCACAGCGCAGCCAGGGTAAGGATACCCTTTACAGTCCAATAGAGGCATGTGCTTAAAGTACATCTGTTATGTAACAGTGACAATCACGGAGTAGTAGGTGACATATAGTTCAGCTGTACGAATATGTGCAGTGTGTCCCTACCTACAAGCCATTGACTTGCAAACATAGGTAGCATTTCATTCAGTAGCAGCAACCTGTGTGGGTTACAATTGTATGACTCACATACCTCTCAACCTGGAAACATCAAAAATCTGGACAAGACCCATGAAAAATGGGTACAAATATGTATGCTGATTAACATAAAATTTGCATGCATAATTACGTAACCCCACCCACTCCAATGGAATTGTGGGATACCAACTTTCAAACGCAAACTGAAGAACAAACAACCAAAATATGCCACCAGAGTCCCCCTGCAGTCAGTCCAATGTCCCATTACCTGGCTTAGGCTATTTTGCCCCATTGGCTATGTTGCCCCATTTACCACAAACAGTAATGTACATACTGCTTTACTTCTACAATGATTTGGATTTTATTTTTACATTTTATAGCACACTGCACAAACACTAAGACATCTGCTAAACAAAGCAATACTGTCTCACAATGAAACTAGACTTGGCTGCATTAAAATGTTTCTGCCTTTGAAACTCACATTCATTGAATGAAGCAAAATGCATAAGCAGTAATGACAAAACTGCCCAATTCAGAACATTTCCATCATATGTCTACTTCCACACACACAAACTATATATAATAAATGGTATCACAAAAACTTTTATTCTAGCAATTTTCTAAGATTATAAGCTCAGTATCTGAAGTCTGAAATTCAAATGCCTGTCATTATTTAGTGAATTCAATCCTTCAGTGATTTGCCATAAAAATACAAAAAAAACACAACAAAAATATGAGGCATGGACACTGCTTGCATAAATATACCTTCACACACTGCTTGCATAAATATACCTTCAATGTCTGCAATGTCATCCTAGTCACACCAAAATGGTGACTGTTAATAAGTATGATAGCAAGACCAGAGGAGAAAATTCTGGAGGTTTGCAGGGGGGAAGATTGATGGAGCAAGTGAAAAGACAGGAGAAATAGATACAGGAAGCCTGTGAATTAAAGCAATTAGAGATATAGGTGGCCTAAGGTTGGAGTGGAATATGAAGGAGAACTTGGAAGTGGGGGAGAAGGATAGAGTATGGAGGATGGAGCAAGGAGTAGAGGGAAAGTAGTGCAGTTGGCAGAGGTCCGTGATGATCAGGACACTTGCTTAGTTGTTAATAACTGGTACAGAGTAACTTAGGGTGAACATACAGGTTGGAGAGGTTAACTGTTGCTGGGAAGGCTGTTTTAGCCAGGTGATATCAGATGTTAGGGTGCTTGAATAGAATCACGCAAACCACAGAAAAACGACAAACTGGATAAAACAAAATGCGAACTGAAACCAATAAGAGCGGTAGAAACCAGGTTTAATTTAGCGTTAAAACAAGTAAATAAATGACACGCTTTCGGTAAAGACTATGCTTCACCTTCATCAGAATACTAGATACAAAATAACAGGTATGAAATTCCACCCTTTTAAATTGTCGCCAAAAAGTAATTAGGAACGTCACTTCCCTTCTAGAGAAGGCATGTTAGAAACCTGGCGTTCACTAACCTAAACTGATGGTAAGCATTCTAACTGATAATATTATTATTTTTTGATGATGGTAATATATTAAATTGAGTATATAAATAAGACATAAAACCTTAAGAGAAACAATTTTAATAAATGATTCAAAGGTTTTTCTACACTATTGACAACGATGTTTATTTAAACTGCTATTGAATACCTTGGCTGCTGGACGTAGTTAGGGGTTTATAAGTAAGGCTATGTAATAGCCGTTTGCTGCTGATGATCTGTTTGTTTAATTTACTTTATTCCTTGTACATGTTTGAAAAGGAGTTTTTAATTTTTAAATACACTTCTGTATAAGGTTTTAATACAAAATATAATGCTGACGGAGCTGACATCATCACGCACGTGATGACGTCAGCTCTGAAAGCACAAAATCTATAAGAAAAGATTTAAAAAATCGGAAATAAAGGGGTGCCACTCAGGAATCGTGGCACCCCATTTTCGGACCCCCAAAACTCGGTAAAAACGGAGTAATTCGGGATGGTTGGGAGGTCTGATGACTCAGTGATTACTTGCTGTGTTCACAAGAATGTAATTGATGTGCAACACACTGGATTTGAACCCAGGACTGTGGGCATCAAAATACACTGCATGCAACATATTTAACAGACTGAGCTACAGAGTCAGTGCTGCAGCAGCTGTATTTGTCAAGATATATATGCATACATACAGTCTGGAACACACATTCTCTGCATCCATCATTATGTGCATGGCTTTCAAAGGTAGATGTGCAGCAGGGTCCCAGTTGTAAACATGTACTTTGCCATTGCTGCCTTAGCAGGTGTGCTTAAAGATGTTGCTGCTAAATTGGTACATTTGCCTGCAATCCCAGGCCTCACGTATAATCATTATTATTTATTTGACTGTGTGCTGGTGTACTTTTTGCATCAGAGTCCCAGGGACACTCCCATTTTTCCCATTAGATGTATTTGCAGTCTCTCAGTGGCAATCAGTATATTATGCTGGAAATGCCCATTTTAATTAAGAGCTGAGTGGCTTAGTTGGCTAATGCACTATGCTGTAGTTGACAGAGGACTGGGTTTGAGATGTGGCAGGAGTACACACATTTATTTACATATAATATGGGCTACTTCAATCATTTACCTGTAGGTTCTGTGGAGATAATGATATCTGTTATCAATACATGACTAATACTATACTATTTTTGACATGCATGGGATTAAAAACCAATAGCAGTGACTGCAGAGGACATGTACAATTGACTGCAGCAACATTTCAGAGAAATTCCAGGCATACAGCCATACCAAGATTACAAATTTTATTTCTTTATTTAATTTTATTAAAACTTGTACTTATTTGCTTTATGTTATGCAGTATTATCACATGCCTGGTGCTGCATTTAACAGTCTGTGACACCTGTACACACAATTATATTATTATACACATAATATGGGCTACCTCCACCCATTTACCTGTAGTTCCTGTGGAGAAAAAAATCTGTCATCATTACATAACTGATTCAGTAATATTTATTACTACATGCCACTGGATTCAGACCCTGGTCTCTGTGTGCCAAAATGTACTTCATACAGAGCATTTTACAAACTGAGCTACTGAGTCACTACTGATTACTAACTGAATGATATTTGCCTAGAGCTCACCTGGAAACAAAAGAAGACCTGGTAATAGTAATACAGTTTTATACTAGACTGCAGTGACAGTTAGACACACATGCATGAAATTCCTGCATGACAGAGATACTAGGTAACCTATACATTACTACATAGACTGCAAGTGTACACCCAATATTGTTAGTGGGTTCAAATATCTGTGAAGTCTACACACCATATCGGATTACTGAGTTGGCTACCTCACCCGTATACATTTGCAGACAGTATATATGCAGTCTACAACTATTACACTGTTATACTTGCTTGTAGCACCATACCTCAGAGCCTGAATACACAGAGCTGAACTCCAATGGTTAAAACAAGACAGTCCTGATATAGACAATATACCTTGGGTATTACTGCTATAGCTTCATGTATTATTGCAGAACAGGTGTAATAATTAATTTATAGTTCATAGATTCATAGGTTCATAGGTAGGTACTAGGCTATTGGCCCTAGGGCCTATATAAGCCTAGCCAAACGGTACCCTGGCTTTTGCCACTCAAGAAAATTATTTTCCTGTGCCCCTGTCAAGCAGAGCCACAGAAGTGATCCCCGGGGAGAATTTCCTATCTCCCATCCAATCATCAAGATTTTTCTTGAAGAGTGCTAATAAGGAGCTTTGTTTGATATAGATAGGTAGTTTGTTCCAGAGTATAGGACGTCTCTGAGATAGGAATCTATCCCTCCAGCATGTTCTGTTTGTTGTGGTGACAAGGTTTAGGTCCCTAGAGCATGTAGCTCGAAGGGATTGGGATTTCTTTATGTGGAGCATGTCCAACAGCTCTGGGTTTGACATAGCTTTGAATGTTAGGCAGAGATCGCCTCTGAGTAGGCGATATGTGACAGAGTAAAGCTGGAGTTTTTTGAGATTGTCTGCGTAGGGCATCTGTTTGAGGCCAGTAATCCTCTTTGTGAGGTATTTCTGTGGCCTTTCCAGTTGTTGTAGATGTCTTCTGAGGTACATACCAAAAGGGGCGTTGTACTCTATAATGGGTCTAATGAGTGATAAGTAGAGGGGAACAATGACCTCTTTTTTCCTGGATGAGAAACCTTTTGTGATGAGGTGTGCCACGTAAAAGGATTTCCTGACTACTGTGGCAATGTGATTATCAAAGGAGAGACTACTGTCCACCTGTGTCCCAAGGTCTCTTATCACACTTTCGGTGTTAAATAAACTACCGCCTATGTTGTAGTTCATGGGTACAGAGTTTTTACCAAAGGGGATGATATATATATAAATTTTATATATATATATATATATATATATATATATATATATATATATATATATATATATATATATATATATATATATATATATATATATATATATATATATATATATATATATATATATATATATTTATACACACACACACACACACACACACACACACACACACACACACACACATTTGACAATATCCAGACCTACATACAGAGACACACTTCTACACATACAGGTTTGCAGTCACATGCATATATTTATTAACTAGAGCAATCTGACAAATATTCCACTGTAAATTAAAAAAACAGAAAGGGACTACATTTTCTAAAACTCAGCAAACAAGCTTCCTTTAAAAATTACAGAACCATACAATGAAAATGCTCAACAAAAGAACAAACACAAAAGCTGTTTGTTAAACTGGGGTTGGCATTAGAGTTGAGTGATAGATCCTCCAGGGATAGGAAGTCTTAAAACATCAACTGGACACTATATACAAACATATATAAATGGTTCCACTTCATATCATCGAATTATAATTTCATCGAATTTCAAATCATCGAGACCAAATCATCAAAAACTCATAACATCATATCTCAAATCATTGAAAACTATAAAGCAGTTAGAAATAACATCCCACAGAGTTTTTACTATGTTTATGCAGGGGGACAAGCCCCCCTACACCTCCCATGTGGGGGGGCTCCACCGCCCACACCCCCCTTACATTAACTATACCAACTCCAAGGTCGCACTACAGTGGGAGAAAAAGGTAATTTCCTACCCCACTGTAGTGCAACCTTGGAGTTGGTATATTTAATTTATGGGGGGGGCGGAGCTTGCCCCCTGCATAAATGTAGTAAACAGTGTCTGGGATGTTATTTCTAGCTGCTTTATAGCTTTCAATGATTTGAGATTCGATGTTATGAGTTTTCGACGATTTGGTCTTGATTTTAAATTCGATTAATATATATATATATATATATATATATATATATATATATATATATATATATATATATATATATATATATATATATATATATATAGATATATATATATATATATATATATATATATATATATATATATATATAAGAAATATGGTTTATCTCCATAATGTCAATGGCCACAACAGCGAACCCACTTCCGCAAACTCCGAGCTGCGCCTTCATAAAACCTTAAACACCAATATTCCGTACTACAAAATCTCATCCCCTTTTTGACTCATGTTAGCACTTGTTTGTAGGTGTGGTGCAGTAGGAAATGCTGACTTTTGATGTTTTGTTGGCTTTCTGACGTTTCAACGGTATGGGTTTCATGGGAATGGTTCATTAAATTTCCCCTTCATTAGAGCAAATGTTCACAATGTTGAATTGTTTTTGCTACCAGGATATAATATGGAAACTGCACATGTTCAAAAAATGCTTGTAACTTGTTATGCAAGCTCGAGATGCAGTATATATGTGTATTTTTGTTGACGTGCATGTGTACATGCACACATATATGTACGTGCACACACTAACATTACATAGATATATACAGAGAGAGAGATATAAATAGATAGACAGATAGATAGATAGATAGATAGATAGATAGATAGATAGATAGATAGATAGATAGATAGATAGATAGATAGAAACTGTCAGAAGGAGAGAGGGCAGGGTGTTTGTTAGAGAATGAAACAGCGCAAACATAATAATCAGGGAGTATAAATATACACAAGGCATGTGTGGGATTTAATGGTTTCCATGTTAACTTGGGATGTGAAAGAATAACTTGAAAAATCACTGTAACTACCAAAATCTAGTCATTCACCAAGTTTTCCTTTGTCTGTTTACTAATGTAAAATCGTTTGCTGATTTATGCATTTTTTTCTCAAAACATGCACATTTCTCAAGGAATATGTAATTAAACATTTGAAATCATTTTCTTGTTAAGAAATACACAGATGGAAATGGAAGTCATGGAAAGGAAACTCAGGAGAGGAGGCCAAAGAGGATTTATACAATCAGCTGCTGTATTCAAAGTACATGTGGTACATTTGGGACAGGATTTATATCAGTAAAAAGTCACTTTAACTCATACATTAGCACATTAGTATTTATATTGTTTAACCAGGGAAGAGCACACTGAGACTGGACATATGGGCCTTCATGCCAAGTTCATACCTCTCAACATCTTAGCACAAGAATTCTGGACAAAGCCAAAAATAATGACAGAGGGCTACAGATCCCAAATCAGAACAATAAATACTGCTCTTACAGACTTTGGAAGTTGCTAGAATAACAAGTTTTACATTAGCATGCATTTTAGAAGTTTTTTACATCTGAACCTGAACTGTCTATCATTATTTAGTTATTCCAATCCTTAACTATTTGCAAAAAAAAAAAAAAAACACATAAAACACAAACAAAAAATAGGAGGTAAAAATCTGGGCAGTTTGCAAAATTCTGCACAGTTGAGGTGTACACTCAAGAGCACTGTCTTTATAAGTTTCTTGCTCAGAGTAAAGCAGTAAGCAAATAGAGGCTAAGGAAATCAAACCCTCATCCAAGGAGGTGATACATTAATAGTGCATAGCTTTAATCAATTGCAGTGCCTGCCAGATGTAAGTCAAATTTACACTGATATAGCTCTAGGAAACATTATCAGAGGTGCTATTATCTTGACTTACAAACATATGTTCTTTCTAACAGACCCCTAACATATGTTTTACTAACAGCAGAAGCACGTACTTAATAAAAATAAAAAAAAACAGATACAAAACAGTAAATAAAGCAATCAAGTAATACATGTACCAAGCATGACCCATCCACATTAGATGCGTAATGCATTACACTCGACTGTAGTACCTGGGTCACCTAATAACAACTATCTGAGTTATACAAGCCTGAGATTTGGAGGTATATAGGTACAACCCAGATGTCCCTGAGGGATTTAACCTTCTGCAGGTAGACAGATGTGAGAGTGACTCCTAGAATTCACCCAGTAAAGGTCCTCTCATCTACCTGCCCTTCTTCAACCATGGGGCTGGATGTGGACATGACCAGGTATTCTGAACAATCCAGCTTGTGTAAGTCTTCTCATTTATCTTCTTCAACATGAGGACTACTTTCATAAAATCTGAGACACTGATCTAACTTAGTCCATCAGTACCCCCACCCCATGTAACTCCATTGGCTTCTTCAATCTGTAGATTCTGAAGTTTTTCTCACTAGATTGCAAATTGGTTTCATCCATGTCTGAAGCATCCCCTATACAAAAGTGGGACAGCAACAGACCCTGGTAATTATAGACCCATAAGTCTGACCAAGCTCATCTGTACAGCTGTAGAGATCACTACATAAATAATAAATAAGGACATAGTTAACCTACAAATGCTTGACCCAAGCCAGTTCGGTTTTGTCAAGGTTACTGAAGCAAGGGATGAGGGAAAAGCAGTACACACCATATATCTAGACCTCACAAAGGCATTCAGCACATCCCATATTCAGATATTGTTAATACACTCTCCTAGATAAATGTTAATCCTCATGTAACTCACTGGATAGTAAACTGGCTCGCAAACACAAATAGAACCAAAGAAATTAGTGCAGGTGATTCTACCCCTCCAAAAGACCTGTCACTAATGGCACACTGCAGGGTTCTGTGCCTGGGCCACCCCTATTTGGCATTTACTTCTTGGAAATCAAAGCTAATGATAAAGGTTTATGGATAATCAAATTGGTAGATGACTATAAATTTGGAGCCATCATAAACTCACCAGAGGACATCAATATCCTTGAAGAGGGCCTGTCACAAACAAATAGCTGGTGTCCTTATCATGGACTAAAACTAAATGCCAAAAAATGTGTACTGGTCTTATTCAGCAAGCATAACATCACCTCTCTCTTTCATATTAACAAACCAACCTTGAGAATCAATCCTGTAGTTAGGGCCTGTGAACTTATGTGTACAAAAAACTGTCCTTCAATCACCACATATCCACTATTGTAAGAAAGCCCTTTTATATTTGTGCAACATATTGGTAATGATATGGCTAGGTCCAAGGATGTGATCATCCCACTGTATTTGGCACAAATTAAGCCAATCACTGAGCATAATGCCCCCTTCGATATGTATCTGTCCATACAGATAACACAGCTTGATCAACCACAATGTTTTCTCACAAAGAAGATCAAGGGCCTAAATCCTGAAACTAGACTGAACACCTCAAAGCCTTGTCCCTCTTCTCGGTATCATGCAGGTTATTGAGGGGTGCTCTCTGCCTTTTGTACAGAGCCTCAGTAGACTGTTTTCTCTCAGATCTACTGCACATATGTAAGTCCAATGGTAGCACAGACATCCACTCAAGAAATCTTAAGCTCTTCTACAATATAAATAGAACATGTTGGAGGGATAGTTATGTATCACAGAGAATACCAGTTCTTTGGAATTTTGCTTTCTTCTTCACATAAAGCAAAGTACTTCCCTTACTCTATTCAAATGTAATCTGGGCAAATGAATGTGAAACTGCAAATGCAACCCTGGTTTAGCACCCTTGTCCTTTATGGATAAGAGTAACATGAAATGTTCTGTCTTGCTCTCAATTATTCACCCTTAAAATGTAAGGGCTGAAAATGTCATGGGAATGCAGGTCTAGGCTTCCAAGATCCTCATGGGTCAATAGCCTAGTAAATATAAGCCTTTCTGCCCAGAAGCCATGTTGTTTGTTGGAGAGCATATGGTATTTTCAGGTAAGAGGTGACATAGTTGTAGCTCAGTTTTTCAAAGATTTTGCATAGACTGGGAAGAGCAGAGATAGAAGTGAAGTGGCTGGTTGAAGTCAGTTTGGATTCTTTGGCAATAGGCTTAATAAAAGCTGATTTCCAGATAATAGGTTTGGTGTTAGTGGTGAGGCAGAGGTTGTACACGTGTGAGATCAATCCTTAGCTTCAAATAACAATACCTCTGTACTGCTTCAAGATATCTTTATGAAATTGTCTGAAAAAGGCCCCTTGATAATCCCAGTTTCATTTTGTTTTGCATAACCAAATAGCTTTAAGGAAAGTAGATGAGAGAATCTCAAATATGAGCGTGTAAAATATGCATATTTTGCTAAAATGTATAAAATTGACTACTTTTGTGGATGACAGTATTATTTTTGGTTCTCGTTTTACAAAAACACACAAATATAATTCTGATGCATATTAGTTTGTTAGCTTGAAAACAATGCAAACCAAGCATTTTTGAGAAATTAATGGAAAAAAAAACAATATCCAAATGGCTATGTAAGACTACTGGTGGTACCTAGAGAATTTCTCTATAACCTTGCATAGCATTCAAATTATTATAGCAACTCTCTTAGAATAATATATCATTATCCTCGCATACAAAATGCTGTTAGCTGGTCATCATGACTGCAAGACTTTGTTTTTTTGTAATGCAGTTTATTGTCAATGAATCTAAACTTGTAGAGTTGAGGCATCATAAATCCAGTGACAAAAAATGTCTCTGTTCAGGAGAAAAACATTGGATTTTTAGTTATGATGTAATGACAACGCAATAAGAAAAGTATTTTAGCTCTTTATTGTACTCAGTGCATTGAAATGAAGTTCACCACTCCACCCCTAATGAAAAATGAGTGTAATGCATATTATACCATGACCCCCCCAAAACGTGCAAGCTGATTGGCCAGCGTGCACATTGTAAATCGAGTTATACTAATGGAAAAAGGTCCGCTATGTTAAATGGGTTTAACATAGCGAGACAAAATAAACGGAGATCTCTGTTGCTTATTTTAAAACTGTCTATGCTAAACCCATTTAACAGGTTTAAAAAACGGAGAAAGCAAGATCTCCGTTGCTTTTACTGTTCACTATGTTAAATAGGTTTAACATAGCGAGACAGTTTAAAATAAGCAACGGACATCTCCGTTGCTTATTTTAAAACGCTATGTTAAACCATTAACAGTAAAAAAAAAGCAACGGAGATCTTGCTTTCTCTGTTGCTTTTGCACAACTCTGATGTTCTGCGCGCACAGTACATCAGAACTGCGGATGCCAGACATCTGCGGAAGGGCAGTAAACAGGCATTATACTATGCCATTATTTAAGAAAAGTAATAGTTTCTTTTCTTAAATAATGTCATGGTATAATAGCAATAACCCACTTCTGGGTGTGGGTAATGCTGTATTTACCCACGGTTGGCTTTGTTTGGTCCTCGGGCGACCAAACCACGCGTGGGTAAATCAACATTACCACCCAGGCGGATTGCTATAATGTCAGACTGTAGCAGTAAAAACACATGAACTAAAGCCAATTGGAAGTTGTCTTTGAAATACTATACCTCTGTCCCTCTTTGAGGTTAAATTATGAAACATTCAGTTAACAAAAGGATATTCAGCCACAAAACACACCTAAGACTGCAGCAAAACTTTGAATATGACTCCACAGCTTTAATTGTTTAAAAGTATGACACTGTTGACATGGCATGTTACAAGTGGTAAAAAAGTCTGATGAAATGTACAGGATTTTTACTCTGAACATAATGAGAATTTATTACACATGTACTGTGGACACTGATTTTACCCAGCCTTTTGTGAAGGAGTCAATTATCCACAAGGTGGAAATCAAATATAGTGCCAGACTGTGACAATAAAAGCCCTCTGAAATGCTGAATTTACAAGATGCATATAGGAGGCCATAAGTCAATTTCCTGAAGGCAGTTCACAATAAAACAAAATCCAGGGACATCTATTAAGATACTTAGGTACCAAACACATACATTGTGTCCAAGTGAAAAATACCATTTTTGAGACAGTATATTACCTCTGACTGTAACAAAATCACATAAGTATAATGGGGACATTGGTGCTTGACAGATTCTGTTCTAAGCAACAAATTCTCTGTTACCATTTAGAAATGATCCTGTGACTGTTGTTTGTTTACATATATCACCTGCTGCCAAAACATGATGCTCACATTCTATATACTTTTAAAGTCTCATTGAGAAGAAAACAAAAATATAACAGCCAAGTAATGTATTTCCACTTGCTGATTATATAAAACCCCAAGTCAGTTACCATAATATTAAATATAAATACAAGTATACTGTGTTACGAGTGTTGTGTATTGTTAAACTGCCCACAGTTCCATCTGGTTTTCTGCCAGGAAAAAAAAATGAAGGAAAAAACAGTCACAGTAACGTATTTCAACTCTTGAGTTTTAAGATGTAAAGCTCAGTCCCCACCACCACCAAGCCACAGCAAACATTACTTTACTGTGATCAACTTCAGCCAGCCATTTGCTTTCTTCCACCGAATGCATCCCATGTCTCTCAACCCATTATCTCCAAAATTTGGAACACAACATTACCTCTGACAACGTGGAACAAATGGGTAAAATACTGAGCATTTACTAACAACTTCAGCTAAGAAGCTCACAGCATGTGTTTCTTCATACTTATAAAAATGTATTTGATGAATTAATATGATTCAGTAATATTTACCATGATTGTTGTTTAAAAAAATATAGTAATCAATGTCTGACAGACCCATTCAATGTCAAGCAGCATGGAACATGAAAGTTTTAACACTCAGATTGAGAGGTATTCCTCGGAATGAGGTACAGTTGAGAGCTATGCTCCCGCCCTCAAAAAGATGGCCACTTCTGGCAATCAGAGGTGATGATGCCTCTTTTATTTATGCAGTTTAAAGATGTGATGAACATTACCTGCAGAAATTGTGACACTCAGTTCTCCAACTTAAGAAATTGTGGACAGTTTGTATAAATGTCTGAAAAAATAAGCAGGACTTATACCACAACTATAAAACAGGCCCCACTATTCTCTCTCTCTTGCTATCTACCTCACGAGTTAAAAAAAGACTATCTTCAGTATCACTACCTTTTGACATATAAAGCAGATTGCTGGACAGGTATGGGAAAAAAAGTTGCATTGACATCTAGCAACTTGAGTATAACAGACCATAAGTACTCGGGCCATATGGTAACCTGTCAAGTCTCTATAATAAACTAGATCCAGGAATGTGTTCAGACTATGCCCGACCCAAACCCTAAAGATAAACTGGAAAAGCTAAATAAAACAGTAGACAAAACTGGTGAGCTTAAACACAAATGTGCATTTGATACTGTAGATGTCTCATAAAGGGTTGTCATTTTTGCAGCTGTCTTAAGGAGCTATATATATTTATGTAAACAAACTTACCTAGAGTTTGTTAAAGCACATATCATTGATGCACAAGATTATCCTGGATTATTTGTCTGGACAACCACCTTATGCATCACTGATTTAGAGAAAAATGGCAAAACCTAGATTGTAAGTTAAAGAAATGTTTAATGCAATCTCAACAGGGTTTTTTCACATTTATCCAATGAGCTAGGTACTTTCTTTTTTGTACGGAAAATATGTACTTGTCTGGCAATGTCATTACTAAGGGCAAAAAGAAGGAAAAGGAATCTTAACAGGCCTCAAGCTTTAGAATCAATGAAAGGAACCAGCAAAAAATCCTCCCATTAATAGATTTTTCCAGAATCTCAGCATATCCCATTCATTACCCCAATAATCAGTCTACAGATTTTCTTTTTAACAGAGAGAAGATTACATCAAGCAAACAGGTTGCCAGCAACTTCATCCAGTTCCCATTCCACTAACCCTACCCAATCAGTTTCTGTGGGCATTACTTTTAATGAGACAACTAAAACAAACACTGTGATGTTAGTAATCCATTTAAAATGCCTGGAATTTATTCCAGGCTTTTCTGGTAGCAAAGAAGAAAATCTCACAAAGAAATTATTTAGATTTATCAAACCTGAATAAGTACATCTTACCAAAAACATTTCATATACAAAGGTTCATATAGGGCAGCACTAAACATGGAAGATGCATGTCTCCGCATTCTAGTAAGACCCTCTCACAAGCAGTTCCATTCTGAGATTTCAAATTACTTTACTCCCATTTCATTTGATATTCTGCTATTTGGTCTAATCTCAGTCCCAGAGTAGTTACAAGATATTCAGCTCTTGTGTTTTCTCAACACAAAAAACAGAATGAGTCTTTCTTAGCATACTTGCCTGATTACCTGAATGTGCTTAAAAACAGGAATAACTCTACCTTTGCATCTGTACAGCATTTACTCCAGTGCAGACTTTTAGCATCTCAATAAATTACAAGTCGTAGCTGCCCTCACTCCTTAACAATCATTTACTTTTCTGTAATTATGGCAAGACAGTTTCTGAATACTCTGATCAAGTTGTTAGAATACTAGGTTTTGCATTAGGATGAATTCTCTGAAGGATAGGAAGTCTGAAACTCAAATGTCTATCATAATTTAATAACTGCAGTCCTCAATGATTTGCCAGAAAAATGCAAATATTAATAGGAACAGACCAAAACCATAAGGTGAAATCAGGAACAGTTGGGAGGTATGCCCCTCAAGAGTTGTCTTATAAAAGCAAATGTAAAAAAAAAAAAATCTATATCCTGCTGTGGGTGGTGTCTACTTGTTACTACTGCCCACAGTTCTACCAGTCTTCCTGCTAGAGTTCAAAACAAAATACATGCCTGCTGCCAGGGTCAGCCTTGGGTGACATGGTATCCCCCATTACCCTGTACACATACCAAGTGGTTCCCTCATTTCCCTCCATACTGGCCTCCCCACATCATCCAACCTAGGTTTTTTCCCTTCATTTTCTCAGATTTAGTCATATTCTTCATTTTTAATCTGCTTTAATTCTGTACATCTTAACTAGGCAAGACTTTATTCTAATAACTGTGGAGAGCCTCCAGGCCACAGGAAGCCACAGAGTTCTAGATGCTCTAAAGTACATTTTAGAGTCTTTTTAAACCACCTTTTCATGCAGCGATGGTCTGAATAAAATTCATGATTAAGGAAAGGAATTTATTCTTACTTCTCAGCTCTTTGCTTTTTCATGTATCCTTTCAACACACACCCTAAATTACCTAGAGTATTCTGTAATAACCATAGAGAAATAAGTGAATTTAATCTTTCCTTCACTTGTTATTCTTTTCATCCCCTCCTGAGTACTCATACTGCCAAATGTGATCTTTTATCCTTGTCTATGTACCTAACTACTGCTGTCTTACTACCTTCCTCTTCTCCTTCATCCTTTTGCTCTACCAGTCTGTCATATTCTTTTACTATTCTCCATACTTTCTAGCAAAATCTTCACTTTGCTGCTTCTTCTGCTTTAAATTCCTAACCTCTTCCATCTCAGTTTAGAGGCAAAGTTATCCCAGTATGCATTTCCAGCCACTGTACTAGCATTGCATTTCTATGGAACTAAAAGATGGTCTGTTCCTGATAAATAGCATTTTATCATCCCAGGTTCACACTCCCCAGATCATGCAATTCACAAATCATGCTACCTTCACTAGACCTCGCAAAATAAGGACTACAACACTTCCTAATGTGCAGCAGCACACTGTGCACTGCAGAACACATCTGCGTAAACCAAGCCAAAGTTGTTGTCACCTGTGTAAACAGTAACAATACAGTAAGCAATGCATTACAAAATGAATATAGCACAGTGCTATATTTTATAATATTTTAACATTTTGACAGGCAACTACATTGGTAATGGATCGTGTCCTCCTCCTTATCCCCACCACATGCATGTAGAGGAAAGTTGGTAGCAGTACGTCAACAAAAGTGCAACAGAATAAGCAAGCAAAGCTCACTAAAAACAAGACAATAAAATACACAATGCCAACACCAGAATCATATTTAGAATGCTTTATTTTGCAAAATTAAATACTTATGTGGAGAAAGTGAGAAAGTCTTCTTAATGGGGCATGTTGTTAGTCCAGGCATTACTGGCTGATGTGGCTGACCTTCTTGATGGTCTTTAGCTAATTAAGAAACAATATACGTATTATATTAAAAAAGACAGATCAAGTAAACAAAACATACCCACTCACACACACATTTTTCTTTACCAATGCTGCAGAGGTTAAACTTAGTTATACATTAATGAAACTAATGTTAGCGCTCTGTGGATCTTGCATCTTCCTGTGCATACTTTTCTTTCAGAGCTCTTTGCAGATTTCTGGGTGTTTGAATTTGACTACTTGTATGTGAATTTAGGTGGTTGCCTTTTTCCTTCTTAAAAAAGGGTTTGTGGCCACATAATCATTTTTGTTGGTTCTTAAATTATGTAATGACTATTTCTATCTTTGATAAATGGAGATCTAGCTAACTAGATAGACAGACAATAAGACAAACAGATTGATAGATTATATTTTGAATGATGCATTTTCAAGAAAGATTTACTTTGGTTCTTTTTACAGCATAAACATTTGTTATGCAAGTATGCCATTGTTCAGCTTGTCATGATGCTGGTAAGATTTAGGGAATATCCTGCTCTTCTGGCACTGACCAAGTCTTTTCCATTTTAAATCATTCATTAGAGCCTCCTGGCTGATTTTCTGCTGTTTTAAACATTTTTTCAGTATCTCACCTCTATTTTTCTGCTGTGTTAAACATTCTCTAATTTTTCTCGCTTAAACTGGGGTAGCTAGTAGCTGTAACATAGTCCAGATCCCGGCCTGCTGCTTCTGGACTTGTTTGTAGTGGTTTGTTTGTTCTGTTCTGAGCACATTTTCTAGGCCATCTTAGATTGGAAGGAGCTTATTTGCATTTTTGTGAGAGAATTGTGTTGATTGGGACATGACTGGTAAAGGGAAGCCATTCTAGGGCTTGGTATAAGCATCTTCATTGGTCCTTTTGAATTTTGTTAGAGTTTTTCTTCAAGTTTAAGCTTCTAGTATTTAGGTCTTGCATCTGAGCAGGTTTCTGCTTGTTTGCACCAAGAAAACCTGAGGTGGACTAAAAGCCACAACTCTGAGCTGAGATATCAGATGACTAAAGGCTTCTGAGCTTCCAAAAACCATAAGTTGTCTGTTTTTTTTTTTGCTTATTTATACTATTTATTGGACTTTTTTGTTGCCTGCCAGCTACTTTTATACTGTATTTATTTATTGTGTACTAAACTACACTGTTATACTGCAATTGCCTGCTACACTGTGCCTGTAAAATCAAATTTTATTACTGTTTTCACTGTTTAGCAAGTTTTTTGTTGTTTCCGCTGTTTGTTAAGTATTTACTGGTATTTCTTTACTGTTTTAAAGCTATCTGTTCTGTCTGCTCTGGTTTTCCCACAAATCAGTACTTAATTAACTGACCTGTTTAATTGTTTAAATCATTCTTTAGAGCCTCCTGGCTGATTTTCTGCTGTTTTAATTTGTTTTCAGTGTCTTACTGCTATTTTTCTGCTGTGTTAAACATTCTGTAGTGTTTTCATCTGAAACTAGGGTAGCTGTAGCTGTAGCATAGTCCAGATCCAGACCTACTGCTTCTGGAACTGTTTGTAATGGTTTGTTTGTACTGAGCACGTTTTCCAAGCCATCTTGGATTGGAAGGGGCCTATCTGCACTTTTGTGAGTGAACTGTGTTATTTGTGACCTGCCTGGTAAAGGGAGGTTGGTTTAGGGCTTGGGATAAGGATCCTCATTGGTCCTTTTCAATTTTGTTAGACTTTTTTTTCCAAGTTTTAGCTTCTGGCATTTAGACCTGCATCTGAGCAGGTTTCTGCTTGTTTGCACATTGCACCATGCACTACCGCACAATTATGCACCAAAGCCAGACACTTAAATTCAACAAATTTTCCCTTAAAATGCAGGCAGAAATATCCAATCACTGTGCTCCTCTGTGATCATTTTAGAAAAGCCACCCCTAGCGACAACAGTCTTCAACCTAGCATTATGGACTGTTGGACTACCCTTGTTTCCCCAGCGAACCTTGTTGACTTGTGTCTCTTGAGGCAGTGTAGCAATTGCCTCATGTACACAGACAACCCTCTGCTAATAACACAATCTAGTACTGAGTGTGAGAGATGTATTTACACCAAGAATCTAGAATCCATGCATTCTCTCACTCAAAACAGTAACACAAAGGAGGATGTCAACTCACCCACCACTACATATTCATATAATACCACTAATCTTACACATATCACTACTCACACACATAGTACACATCAAATACTTAAATCCACATACACGGAGGTTCTCTCAAAAAACTTATCAAAAAACCAGAGACCGCCAAAACACAAGTCTGCTACAGCTAACATAGTCTCCATAGCACCCATGACACATAGCAACAACAGTGTCTCACCCACCAAGCTCCTAAGGTGTAACACTCAAAAAACAAGTTTTCTTGTCATTGGAAACTCAGTAGTGAGACACATAGATGTCACACTCACCAGGATGGACAATGAGAAAGTCACGGTCAGCTGCCTGTCCGGTGCTAGGATTCACCAAATCATGCATGCACTCAGGTCTCTAAGCAACAAGTACCATTATGACTCAGTCATAGTTCATGTTGGTATGAATGACCTGAGATGTACCTCTCTGGACTATATGAAGAATGGTTGAACTCTCTGAGCATGTGTCCCAGGTAGGTATGTCCCTACCCTTGCGCAGCATACTACTACTACCCTCACCTAAAATGATGCCACAATATAAACAAAAAATGATTGAGTTTAATAATTGGCTTAGTTTTTGGTGTCATTCCAAGGAGATCCAGTTCCTGTCTGCCTGGGAAGCCATGGTTCACAACCCTCGCTGCTTTGCCAGATAGAGTTTGAACCTGGCAACCCTAGGCTTTCGGCTGCTGGCAAAGGCTGTTACCTCCCCCATAGTGCCTTTTTTAGGCAAAGTCTCAAAAACAACATTACTGAGATTAAATTAACCAATCAGAAGAAAATAAGGGTCATGCTGCTAAATGCTAGGAGCTTAAACCAAAAACGGCACTCCCTGAAAGAAGTTCTTTCACTAAAAGATGTAGATGTCTGTGCAATCACAGAAATCTGCCTTAAACTCTCAGAGTACCCTGGCCCTGCAAGGCTGCAATGCCTTCCACACCTTTAGACTACAAAATGAATGTGTGAAAACCAAAGGAGGTGGTGTTTCAGTCTATACTACAGATAAATTCACCTCCCATCTAGTTAGACTAACAACTCCATGGAGTTACTCCAGGTTCATAGGTTCATAGGTAAGTACTAGGCTATCTGCCCAAGGGCATTTATAAGCCTAGCCAGAATGTGTTGGCTTTCGCCACCCCCTTAGATTAGTTCCCTGTGCCTCTGTCCAGCAGAGCCATTAGTTCCCTGCGCCACTGTCCAGCAGGGCCACTGCAATGATCCCCGGGGTAAATTTTCTGTTTCCTATCCACCCGTCAAGGTTTCTCTTGAAGAGTGTTAGGGAGGGGCTCTGCCTGATGTATATTGGAATCCTGTTCCAAAGCATGGGGAGTCCTGGGTTGGACATGGCCTTGTATGTCAGGCAGAGATCACCTCTGAGTAAGCAGTATGCAACCGAGTACAGCTGGAGTTTCTTGAGTCGGGCTGCATAGGGCATCTGTTTGAGGCTAGTAATCCTCTTGGTGAGGTACTTTTGTGGTCTTTCCAGCTGTTGCAGGTGTCTTGTAAGGTACATCCCAAATGGGGCATTGTATTCTATGATGGGTCTAATGAGTGATGAGTAGAGAGGCACAGTAACCTCTTTTGTTCTAGATGCAGACCCTTTTGTGATTAGGTGGGCCACATAGAAGGATTTTCTAACCACCTTGGCAATATGATTATCAAAGGAGAGATTACTATCTACTTGGGTCCCCAGATCCCTTATTACATTTTCTGTATTTAGGGGACTACTACCTATGTGATAGTTCATGGGTACTTTGTTTTTTCCAAAGGGGATGACTATGCACTTTTTGGCATTTAGCTTGAGGCCATGATTTTGACACCAGGTATCTGTGTCAGTGAGACCCATCTGGAGGGTGTCTGTATCAGCCAGAGAATCAATTATGGCCCCTAGTTTGCAGTCATCTGCGAACTTGGTCAGCCATAGTCCTCCTATGCTTGCCTGTACCTCTGAGAAGTATATACCAAACAGGAGGGGTCCTAGGACTGAGCCCTGGGGGATGCCACTTATAACTGGTTTAGAGTTGGACATAGAGCCTGCAACTCTCACCATATGGGTTCTATCCATGAGCCAGTTGGCAACCCATCTCATGACATAGGGGTTTATGTTCAAGCTGGTGAGCTTGTCTATAATACTAGAATGGGGAATGGTGTTGAAAGCCTTTGCGAGGTCTAGGTAGGCTGTGTGGACCTCCTTACCCTCATCTAATGCCTTGGTAACCTTCTCAAAGAAGTCCACCAGGTTTAGGAGGCATGATCTGCCCTTAACAAAGCCAAACTGGGAAGGGTCCAAGGTTTGGAGGTTCCCAATGTCTCTGTTAATGAGTTCCATGATGATGCGTTCCATAGCCTTGCAGACCAGGCTAGTCAGGCTTATAGGGCGATAGTTCCTGGGGTCTGTTGTGGCTCCAACTTTGTGGAGTGGGATAACTGTTGCTGTGCACCACTCTGTGGGTACATAGCCTGTAGAGGGGCTGAGTTTGAACAGTGTGTTTAGGTGAGGGGTTAGTTCATTTTGTAGGTCTTGTAAGACACAGCCTGGGACACTGTCCAGTCCCATTGAAGCTGCGTTTTTTACTTTGGATAGGGCTGTTTTAACCTGTGTGTCGGTGATTGATGGGGCCCTACATTCTTCTGGTGTGGTTATGGGCCCTTTAGGGGGGGAGGGGGGGTGAAGTTTGCACTAAACCTATCTGCCAGAATGTTGGCAATATCAGTCAGTTCAGTGTATTTTGTCCCATTCTGCACTAACTCGGAGCAGATCTGAGAGTTTCCACTTAGGTTCTTGACATAGCTAAAGAATGCTTTGTAGTTATCTTTGGAGTTATTGGCAATTTTTCTTTTGAAACTAGCCTTGGATGATTTAATGAGGGATCGTAGTTTCTTGCTGATACTGATCAGGGATGTCTTTCCTTCTTGGGATTTTACTCTTTTCTGCACTAGTTTCCTCCTTCTGTTGTGTAGCTTGTTTATGGCTGGGGTCCACCAGACTGGTTTCCTTTTCTTGGAGGAGTGAGTCTTGGTTTTACTTGGGATAGCATGATTCATGCATTCCTGCAGATGCTCATAGAGTGCCTTTGTAAAGGTTTCAGCAGCTTGGACAGCATTGTCCTTTAGCATGGGGGCTGTGAACCTTTCCACCTCGGTCTTAAGTAATGTGAAGTTTGCTTTTGAAAAGTTTTTCACGGTGAGAGGTCCAGGTTACAGTAGGTAAGACACCCCACCCCATTCAAGTCCTAGCCAGTTATAGATCCCCCTCCATGGGTCACGACACCCATGAAGCCTACTTAACTAAACTGAAGACAATCCAAATGTTACTGAACACACTGGTTATGGGGGATTTTAATTATCCCACCATAAACTGGGAAACCTACTCTAGCCCAAACTCGCTGGTACAAATGTTTCTTGACTTTGTGAATTCAAATACCCTGTAGCAAATTGTCAATACCCTGACAAGAGGAACAAACATTCTAAATCTGCTCCTCACTAACATGAAAAAACAGGTGCTCTGCTGCAACTTTTGGACACTCATTAGTTAAAACTTACCACCTTTGAACTGACACTAACACCAGAACTCACAAAGGAAGAAATCAGAATAAAAAACTTTACCACAGTAAACTGTACCCTCTTAGCTGAAGGTATAAATGCATTCCAAGTCCCACCCCAAGCTGAAAGTGGTAACTACTCTGAAGCTTACACTAAAACCCTGTACAATCACTTGCATAAGTGGATAAACTCAGCTGTACCAGACAGAATCAAAGCCAGAGCCCCAAGTGAAATCAAGCTGCCATGGTGGACTTTCAGCATCAACAAACTCTACAATAAATGCAAAAAGTTGCTGTCCAAGAAAACAAAGACAAAGACCCAACAATGGAAAAGAACCCTCCTCAGCCTTAACAGGCAAATAAGACAACTTGTCAAATCTTCCAAGAGCTCCTTTGAGAGAAACCTAGCAAGTACTGCCAAGGATAACCATAAGGCCTTTTATAGCTATGTATGTAACCTAAAGTGTAGGACCGAGTATGTGCAGATCTAGTGGCCAACAGTATCACACACACTGATGCCACAGAGATAGCAAACCTGCTAGTGGATAGGTTTGGTGAAAATTTCACTCCCTTATTCCCTATCCCTCCTAACTTACAACAAACCTTCCCCCAAACTCCTTCCCACCTTACATATCTGAAGAGCATGTCCTCAAAGCCCTGTCCATGGCAAAGAACATGGCCTCTATGAGACCTCTCAACATCCCAGGCTGTCTTCTAAACAACTTAAGAAAACATACAGCATCACCACTGAGTACCCTTTTCAATCATAACCTAATGACAGGCTTTGTTCCTGCAGAATGGAGAAAAGCTACAGTTATTCCCCTCCACAAAGGTAGCCTAGCAACAGACCCAGGGAATTACAGACCCATAAACCTGACCAGTGTCATCTGTAAGGCCATGGAATGTATCGTTATGGATCTCATAAATGAAGACATACGTGACCTCCAAACCCTGATTCCTACCCAATACAGCTTCATGAAGGGCAGATCCTGCCTGTTAAATCTACTGGATTTCTTTGAAAGTGTGACCAAGGGCATTGATGAGGGCAGATCTGTGCACACAGCATACCTCGACTTGGCAAAGGCTTTTAAAACAATCCCACATTCAAGCATTATTGATAAACTTAGCAAACTGAATGTAACTCCCTGCATTGTAAGATGGCTTGCCAACTGGCCCACAAACTGGACACACACTATCATAGTGGTTGACTCCACATCAACCAGCAGACCTGTTACCAGCGGGATGCAACAGGGGTCAGTGCTGGGTCTCCTACTGTTTGATATACATTTCTCAGGAGTTCAGGTCAAAACTAAATATTTGTGGCTGACCAGGTTTGCAGGCAACTACAAACTAGATGCAATCATTAAATCCCCAAATGATGTCAGTATACTCCAGGAGGGTCTCACACAGATCATCGCCTGGTATATTAGTCACGGTCTCAAACTGAATGCAAAGAAATGCATCATTATTCCTTCGGCACAAACAATGTCCCCTCACACTATCAAATCAACAATACCCTAAGTACCCATGAAGTGATAAGGGACCTGGGATTACAGGTTGACCATGACCTTAGCTTCAACCACCACATGTCTACTGTTGTAAGGAAAGCTTTCCACATAGCTTACTTGATTAGTAAAGGCATCGCCTTGAGAACAAAAGAAGTTATAACCCCCTATACTTAGCACTTATCCAGCTCATAATTGAGTATACCGCCCCATTTGGTATGTACCAAACTAAGCACCTGCAGCAATTAGAGAGACCTCAGACGTTTCTAACAAAGAAGATCAAAGGCCTCCAGCATGTGCCTTACACAGACCAACTAAAGTTACTGTCACTATACTCCTTATCATATAGACTTCTTAGGGGAGACTTATGCGTGGCGTACAGAGCAACCCAAGACCCAAACCTAATGAACTTACTGCTTATCTGTAAATCATATGGGTCAAGAGCTACTCATTCCAGGGACTTAAATACGGCCTGCAACTTAAATAGGACTTGCTGGAGGGACAGATTTATCTCCCAGCAACTTCCACATCTTTGGAACAGGCTACCAGTTCATGTGAAACAGAGCACTTCTATGACACTGCTCAAGAAGAACCTGTATGAGTGGATGGGGCATCATAAACTGTTACTAGGGATAGCGCCCAAACCCTCCTGGACATGGGCAGACATCACCAAATGTAATTGTGGGTGTTGACTAGTACTTCTACAGTATTACATGGGGTTGAAATGGTTAGGCTTAAAATGACCTCTGGGTCAATAGCCTAGTAATCTCCTATGATCCTATGGCCCTATATGAATATGTCAGTGTTAATCATGCTTTCTGGCAATTTTAATAATCAGAATATTGTCATCTGTAAATGTATGAAATAAACATGTAAAGGCCTCCTTCTCATCATGTCTGCATACTCCTCTTTTTCAAGTAAGACAGATCACTTTCCTGACTCTGAAAATGCTATGGATCTAGTAGTCTTAATGTAGGAGGTAGTTAGTTATGGGATTACCACCTGTCACTTATTCTGCAAGACAGTCCCTATTTGGACAATTGTGTCCAGCAAATAAAAAAAATAAAAGATGGCAAATGTCTTCAGATTTTAGGTCAAAAATATGTTAAGTTTCTTCTACCTACTGCATAAAACAATTAGGTTTGTATGAGAAACACCTTAGTATGATAGTAAACAACAAAAGCAACTCAAATTCTATAAAAGTGAGCTTTTATCTTTACAGCAAAAGTGAAGTCCGGTCTTTTGCAATGGCTTCTGGTATGATTTGTCCTGCAATATTACACATTTCCATACAAAAGTCCCACTTTTTGAATCTGAAAAGTGGTAACTCTTGTTAGTTACCATACCTCCATTCTTCCAGGAATATATGATATATTTGTTAACCTATCAAGAAGATAAGGGATCCCATCAACTTACAAAGAAAAGAGACTGCATGTTAACTTTTGTGAAGATTAATTTGTTTTGTGACAGTAGATAAGTATAATTCACCTTAAGATATCAGTACAGAAAGGAAGCTCAGCTGCCTACATTAGCAACATGCAAGGAAAACAGAGAAAAGCTGTTACCCAACTATATATATATATATATATATATATATATATATATATATATATATAGATAGATAGATATATAGCTATATAGCTATAGTTTTATATATATATATATATATATATATATATATATATATATATATCTATATATATATATATATATATATATATACATATGGGTCTAGGAGTTTTGATTGAATGCTCAAAAGTCGAAAACCCAAACGACCGAGCAGACTTACACAACTTACACAAAAGTGCTTTTCACCGAAGAAGCACTTTCGCGTAAGTATGCCTGTTGCCGAGGCCGTACTACGGTGCGGATAAGGGAAAATTCCCTTTTCTCCATGGTCTTGGAGGGAGAATATTAAAGTAGGGAGCACAGCCCCCCACATGGGGGATGCAAGGGGGCGAAGCCCCCCTGCTAAAACGTTAATGTAGTATTTTTTTTTTTTTTTTTTAGTAACACTTTAACGAAAGCACTTTTTCAATAAAAGCGCTTTTGTAAAAGTGTGTTCGGTGGTTATGGATTCGACGTTTGATCATTCGATCAAATGTCCTAGATCCATATATATATATATATATATATATATATATATATATATATATATATATATATATATATATATATATATATATGAGTGTGTGTGTGTGTGTACTTATTTTATATATACAGTTATTTTTTTAGAAAAGTAAATCTATTTGAGAGCCAGTCAAAAAGAAAAAGAGGAAAAGGTGAAGGAAATACTTTCTTTGCCTAAAGTCAAGTAGCTAATAGCCAGCAGCTAGTGAATCAGCTGTTGTTTGGAAAGCCTGCAATCTGAGTATTTCAAGTATAAATCACGACCCAAGAAATGATAGTTCCGGAGCAATTTTTTTCTACTTCTTGGAGAAGAAGGGTAAAGTGCCTGACATGGCTGTCACATACTGGCTCTGCTGTCTAAATACAAGGCTTCACATATGCAATGGGGGAATGGGGAATAATGAGGACACCAAAGGGCTTAACTGGAAGGATTGGCCTCCCACATCTAAGCAGATTTCTGTGCAAGGACTGGGTTATCATGATGAGCAACATATATCAGCACAGTGAGGTCCTTAGTATACTTGGCATGCCAGCACCTTTGCCTGAATGCCAGTGTTATACTTTGTGGCTATGCTGTCAGACCTTAGGTTGTATGTTCTGGATGTGCAAGTGACAAGAACAACAGTGCTACCAATAGATCAAATCACCACTTGGTGAATATGGCAGTTGAAACAGCAACAGCCAGACACCTGAAATATACAAACGAGCAGAGAGAGTCTCTAAGAAAATTGTGATTGCATTCTGATTTAGAATAAGGGCATTCAATCTTAATGTGCCACATTCTGAATGATACCAAAGACATTAAGTCCAAATAGGCCATGTTCAAGACAACAAGGAGCTGTGGTCACAGAATAATTATTGCCTGAGACAGTGGTATCTCCACAACAAAACAGTGGAACCAGTACTGAGACATGCCATCAGGTTGCAGAAGATGGCTTTCTAAGCAGTGTTCATAGCAGGCCCTCCCCATTCAGATAAGAGGTATGAGCATGTCAAAAAGGCCGCAGTGGTTGAAGCAAAATTTTCAGTATGAAGTGTTTGAAAGGGAAAGCATGGTTTCTTTTAAACTATTTTGAGTTTCTTTAGTCCTGAATGAATTGCTCCTGGTTATCAATTGGGCCATTTGCTCAATTCTTTTGGTTTTCTTTGGAGTTAACATGAGAACTGTGGAGTTCTTCTTGGATTTTACATGGGAACAGTACAGTTTATTGTTTCTGTTCCTTGTCTCATTATCTTTGGCTGTTTATTACTTCTGATCATCTATTTGTCATGTTCTTGTACACCCTTAGGATTACTGTGGCTCCTTCATCGGTGCTCCCTATTGCATTACCTGTGGACATTGTGCCATTTTCTCTCTGCATTGAACCTGATTCTGCAACTAAATCTGACAACCAATATGTCCACCTAGTCTTGGATCATGTGGTTCTGGATTCAATTGCTTTATTAATTGATTGGTTCGTATGTATAAAAATAGTAAGAACTGATGTGATGTCAGATCCTGTGAAGCCGCCAAGCTGAGGTACCAGATTCAGTCAATAAAATATTATTGCACTTGGCAAGTGACTGGTGGATTCTTCTTTTTTAGATTTTCATTTGTGCTTTTGCTTTGTTTTTGAATTCTGTTGCTTTATGCCTGAGCTGTGGGAACGTCCTTGTTTCTGTATTTTTACTTATTTGTTGATGTTTTGCCAGCCTTACCACTGTAAAGTGGAACTTCATACTCTGTGAAACACCCTGGCTGTGAGTTATGCAGTATTTCTTGATGCTGCTGCAAAACTCGTTTTTAAGCAGCATGGATTTTAATATTGCTGTGTGTTAGCGTCATTCATCCTGGGCTGTAATATTGCTTTTTGTCTGGTATTTGGAATTGGATGTCATTTAATTAAGTGTTACAATTTCCCATCATTTTTGGAACTTTGTATACAGGAACTTGGGTTGGAAATGAAGAAAAATTAACAATTTCAGATGGTCATCTTTTGGGCTTTATTTGTGGTACTTTCCTCAGCAACTGCAGCACAATTTTGCCCAGACAGTGTAAAACATGCCTTTTTGGATGATGTGAAGAATTCATTCTCACTTGCTCATGTCATCTCTCATATAGCTTTTCTTAATTGAATAACTGCCTTCATTCAGTTTTAGATGTCTATTTTTTCATTTGCTGTTAACTAAATGTCATTTTGTATAGCTTTCCCTAACAGTAACCAGTGCATTTGAGTACCTGACCTGAGGCAGGTAAAAGTGGAGTTTAATGTTAAAACCCATCATATGGAGCTCTGAAATATGTTACTGTGTAACTGTATATCCATTTGTTCTGTTAACATGCTCAATTAAACTTGGTATAATTGGAATTGCCATTCTTTCAAATTTTCAGTTAAACATTTACAGTTTTATCTTAAAGCAGTCTTGGAATTTTACTGTATAGTTCTTCCCAGTCATTTTATGGATGTTTAGTTTGGATTTCATTTTTTATATTTTTGAGTTTGTTGTATATCTGGACTTGAACTTCGGGGTGACATATGACACATTTTATTTTTGTCCAGAATTTTATAACCTAGTTTATACTTGCACTGATATTTTTTGACTCACAATGTCCTGGCTATTGGATCATTTTGGTGGGTAACATTTCCACTCTGAGCCATAGATTCTACTAGTCTGTTTTGACAACTTATCTTTCTAAAATTAAAATTAATATTTATTTAACATTTTTATCCTCAATCAGTTTATAATATTGGGGGTGGTGTTTTATTTTGGGATCTAGAACCTGCTTCCATCTCTAGTTGACTTAAATATTACTTATCTCTTTTATCAATGTTCACTTTTTGACTTTAGTTATTTTTTCATGTTATTATTACTTCATTTATTTTTGAGGGCTTTATTGTGATGATGGGGTTACTATGATTGAGTTGTGCCCTTTTATTCCATGTTTGTCTGCCTATGTCTGAATTTTAGACCTGCAGAAAGCTATACTCTGCATAAAGACAGGGGTGGATACCAAAAGTGGACCTTGAATATTCATTGGTGCATTCCTGTGGTACGTATTAGTTTGTCATCTCCACATTGAAGCAAAACAACACTTTGATTCTCATCTACCTCTTCTCTGTGCTGTACCCAGAATTCACCATATCCAACACCTTGCGCAGGTTTGTGAGATCTGCTCTCCTCCTCTTTCATATAGGGTGTTATATGCAAATGAACGGTCCACCCACAATATGCTGGAATTGTCTCCAACTTGTTTCATAATAGTAACCTTGCATTCATAATAAAGATTTGGTTGGGTGAGAATTTGTCGAGCTAGCAGCAGTTGTGCCTCCGGGTGTCTGCATTATTCATTGATCAAGCTTGCCAGTAAAGATACTGACTCTTTTGAGGATGTTTTGGGTGCATTAATAAACTGCAGGTTCCTCTGCATCTACAGTCTCCTGACTGTGTGAGGAGTTTCCTAAATGTATTCAGTAATTCTGATAATGAATGATTTTTATGTTACCATAACCTTTTGGTTCTTGGTGAATTTCATACATGGATCTTTGCAGAATGTGTGGCATTAACTGATTCCGGATTGTTAAGGAAATGTTCTGCAACCCAGAATTTTAGTCATCTCTAGGCTTGATATAACACTTCCATGTGATAACCTCAGATTTGGTAGTAGCACCACTCTCACTGTCTGACTACTTCCTGGTTCATTTATCTCTGGAGAATCCTTAAAATAATACATCCTAGCGCCAAAAGCTGGACCAAAGTGAATACATTTTCACCAAGTAAATTTGTTTGACACATAGACTGCTCCTTTTTCCTCATCTATTTTTGGCTATCACCTGCTGCTGCTTATCTCCATCCAGGCCACAATTTGCTGACCATACTTCTCTCCTGTCCAAACCTTTCTTCTGTATCCAGCAGGGACAGGGGGTATTGGCAGAATCTTACTATGACCCTGCAAGTAGGCCTTCCCCTTAAAAGACTCGAGAGATGGCGACAAGCATTATTTATGCAACTTAGGTCCAGAATTTAAAATACAGGTAAGGAAACCATACCCATATGGAAATCACATGATTACATTGGCATTACCATCAGTGCTTTCATCTCACAGTACTTTGCCTGCAACAAGGTAGACTTCCTCATTCTCCAGCAAAGCAGCCATAATTGCAAACAGATCCTTACTCCCACTCTATGATAGGCAAGCTGAGGTTTGCCTTTCATTCACACCCCTCCACACCCCAATAGCTACCTTTACAGTCCCCATCTGGCTCTGCTAGCTCCTGAACCACTAATCAAACTTGGTTTGCCTGGATCTTAGTCAGGCCATCTGCTTCTTTTTTGGACTATTAGAGGTATTTCAGGTGAGCTGGTCTCTGATTATAACAAGCCACTTTTTCTGCTCTAGAGCTGTTTACCCACTCTCGGGTACCCACTGTTTCCTTTATGGGCTGTAGAGCCATACCTTGACTTTAATCTCTGCTATTTGAAGTAGAAGGTATGACTGCTGGAATACCAAAGGAGTCATGCTTGCCTATGGAGAGATACTGTTAAACTGCATGGGCATTATGCCACTTATTAGTGCCAAACCTCTCATAAGAGGACACCTTTTCTGTTAAGGGCGATCTTAGTGGAGGCTAGCTAATATTCAGAAAAGCTGTGAGACCCACTGTATTATCTGTCATACAACTTGTAGTTCACAAGCTTGTGTCATTTTGCTGCTCAGCTTTTCACTAAGGCAACTGCTACTATTAGACTACAATTGCATCCATGGGCTTTCATGGGCGTTACTTTTGCAGAAACTGATATTAGTTCTTTCAGTCTTTAGAAGAAATTTCAAGTTCCTGGTTGTCATACATTCAGGTAAGCACCATTTAACTTATAGATTGGACTCATGTCTTTACAAGTTAGTTATAGCCTGCCTAGATGCTACAGGTCTACTCTTTATTGGTTCCCGGAATATGTTGTAAGGTCTAGTGTTTTTTATGACTGTTTTAAAGATAGCCATGTTATCCAAGACTTCAGGAAACCTTCTTTGAACTCCAGTAATTTTCATAACCTCCACCCCATTGCTAACTTGCAGTTCTTAAGTAAAAGTGTTAAGAAGGTATTTTACATGTAGACTGAATCACAGTTCAGAGTTCATAAACTCATGAACCCTTGCAATACAGCTTTTATACTTGCGAGAGCATTGATACTTCTGTCACTGGGGTTGCTAATGACTCACTTTGGCCAGAGATAAGTGCTTTTATTTGGCACTCACCCTGCTTGGCCTGTCTCCTGTATATGATACTGCAGACCAAGGTATTCTTAATGAATGTCTTCATTCTCACTGTGGCTCCCTCCTGCTGTCCTTGACTGGTTTATCTCCTATCTGCCTTGTGATATTCAGAGGATGAGGCTGGACTGCAGAACATCTTAGCCAAGTACTCTGGATTATTTAGTACCTCGAGACTTGATTTTTGAGACTGATATTGTTTATAGCATTTGTGCTGTCCCTTGAAGATCTAACTAAAGGGAGAGATCTGAGCTATCACTGTTATTCAGAAGAGACACAGTTGTACATCACCTTCTCCTCTGGAGGCCTTATGCTGAATATATAATCCTTGGTAAAAGATTGGAGACCATGCATCACCAACTATGTTACAATCAATTCAAACCTTCGACCTCCAAATCTAAAGCCCTGGCTATGCATTCCAGCTTGTGAGATACCACAGCTTGGTCTTTCCCATCATTTCTCATCTATTGTGACAAGCAAATGGAGTTTGTATCTAAAGCTGAAATAATTGTTGTTATCCTAGTTTAGTGGCTCACACTTTGGAAGCTGCTGTCTGCTGTGGTTAAGTCATCCTGCTTCTATCTGACAAATGTTGAATAACCTGATACCTCCTGAAGAGCTCTCTGCTGGTATTTATGTGCTAGTTTCTTCTCATATTACCTATTAAATTATCCTGCAGCCAACAACTTCCAGACACTGAGCCTGACCCCTTCCAGCCTGTGCAGAAGTCCACAGCATAGCAAGTTGGTGACACACACTGTTACTTGTACATTACTCCTATTCTACAAGGAGTTCATCGGTTGCCATTCCATTTCTGTATTGTATTTAAATTCTTGGTGAGAGCTTTCTTATCCATACATGACTTGAGTGCCTCTTATGTGATGGAGTTGATTTTTCTTTTCAACATGCCACGGGAATTACACATTGCAACTCTCATGCTGCTAATTGTTTCTTGGAAGCAACTTGAGACAGCTGGTTTTCAATATTTATCATACCTTCATCTTATGTGTCCTTACCTCCAGCTTTAGAAGTGTTCCACCTTGCCCTGCTTCAGGAATTCCATGAAGGTTTATTTTTCTGACCTGTCTTACAATGATGATTCAGTTAAACATTTATTTATAACATAATGTGTTAATTTTGCTTTATGTAATTTATTTGTCTGTTTTACTGGGTTTTTGTCAATGTGCTTAATGGTTAAGCACTAAAATAAGACTGAAGTTGAAGTTTAGGTAATACAATGAGGTCTATA
The DNA here is from genome assembly GCF_019279795.1 of Protopterus annectens. NCBI lineage: Eukaryota > Metazoa > Chordata > Ceratodontiformes > Protopteridae > Protopterus > Protopterus annectens. Next base: position 1,844,487,225 of record NC_056728.1, read on the forward strand.
TTATAAGATCAACTGTTAAAAACAGCGAACACCCTTACCTCGACATATCTTAACAGAAAAACCCTAAATCTCAAACTGCCAGAACAACTATTTTTTTCCCAGGGAAAAGAAATCGCTGGGCCATTGTCGGAAATTTGCCATTCCCTCCACTATAATGCGGTCTCAGGGTTGGTATATTTAAAGAGCTGGGGGTGTAGGCGGTGCAGCCCCCCACGTGAGGGGTGCAGGGGAGCTTGCCCCCCCCTGCCTACACTAGTCAGATAAGTTCCGTTTTTTTTTTGTTTTGTTTTTTTTATTATATGTTCGATGTCTGAAACTTCAAACATTTAAATTCGATTATTTAACGTTCGAAGTTTTCAAACTTCGAACATATAATATAGACCCAGTTGTGTGCACATTATTAACATTCAGAACACTGGTCAAGGCCATTCAGACAGAATATACAGATGCAAATTTAAACATGGAAAGTATGATATCTACTTGTAAACAGTAGTAATGAAAAAGCAAGGTAAATTGCCTAATATTTTGAGTTGTTTAGCTTGCGAGAATTTGGGTATGGTGAAATGTATTCACAGTGCTTAAGCACAACATAAAGGAATTAAAGCAAGTGGAAAGCTAAGGTTTAATCAAAGAAAAGTCTGAACCAACAGAATGGATTCATAATACATTCACTGCCATAAAGCAGGATAAGATTTCCGTTTGCATTGTTTTACAAGTTCAGAATAAAATGATTAAACAGCGAACATTACTCAATACTATGGTTGAAGACATTGGGTGGTATTCAAAGTCCTTATGCTTGTGTGTATTAGATATGTGCACTGGCTGCGTACAAGTGCAAGCAAGCAAGGTGAACAGTGGCACTACACTAGTACGTAAATATGTAATCTGCAAAAGAGCAGTACTATTTTTGGAAGTTGTCAGGCAAAGGAATGTGCAGTATGATTTTACAAATCTGAATCTGTGTAAACGGAGCTATGAAAGATGTAAATATATTTGAACAAAGTGCAATGTTTTGCACATGCTCCACATGTTCCTAAATTCGTAAATGCTTTCATATATTTTCAGCAGTTGGCAGCAAGCACAGAGGTACGTGATTTCACACAAAAACCTTTCATAAGAGCTTGCACTTATTAAGGTTCTGCATCGCCAGATAGCTGCTTATCAAACTTTTTATAGACTTTTACTTCACTGTGAAGGTGCCCTTATATGGACACCCTGTTCTGGTTTTTATAAATTAGGGAAGGAGAAAGATTGGACAGTCAAAAAAATGGGAGAGAGCAGGCAAAGAAAACATGAATGGAAGGAATTAAGATGGTTCTGGAGAAAGTGAGAGAAGATAGGTATTTTTTAGTGGGGAGACCCCCTTTTTGCCCCCCCCTAAAAAAAAATATATATATATATATATATATATATATATATATATATGGAAGGAGTAAGGGCAGCGTTTGTAGTAGAGCAGGCTAAAGTTAAGGACATTGACATTAACACAAAACACAAGGTTAAGATCCAGCAGCACTGTTCAGTCAGTGTCAAGAACATCCACTGCAATAGTAGATCCTGTCACCAGAGCTACTCAGTATCAGGCTCACATGCCTTCACTCACACTCTATGGGACCTTCACCAGATCTGTCATTAAGGGGCAATGTGTATGACAAATTCCAAATGTAACAAATTTCCAAATGTTGTAACATATACCTTACTCACCAGGAAAATAATTTGTGAAGTGACATAGAGGTCATGATACATTATATAACATCTGTTGGAGTTGACAAAGAACTTACTTACCTTCAGTCTCCTAAAAAAGAAAAAAAAGGACCTTCATTCTCCTAAAAAAGAAAAAAAAAGGAAACCTAGCTAAAAAAACTTGGGAACTCCTGTAGCAATCAACATTTGCATTAGCAAATAAATACAACTTCAGTAACACAGCAATTCAGTTACTCAGACTACAGCACTAAATGTTCTCATATCACCTGCTAATTTACAGCCCCCAACTCTGCCAGTATAACCAGCACTTGTGCCACTGACTACTGATCAATGAATACTATACAAATGATGATGGCTATGACCATATTAACAAACCATATGGTCATGTGGTCATATGATTATATGAACAAATCATTTACGTATGATATATGGAGGAATGTCCAATACGTGGAATAAGTTGACCATGTACTATTCAGTATAGCCAGACGATAACAATGCATACACCAGATATCATCTTTGTAGCTTTACACTGTTATGTAATTAATGTCATAGCCCAGAGTTGTGGACCAAACATCAACATTTTTCCTGGGCAGCTATGATGAATGAGGTATGATTCAAAGCTGTGCTTCTTATGTGCATCATTTATAAACTCACTTAGAAGGTCATGAGGGAATAATGAGAAACAGATGAGAAATGCTTGCAAAAGATTTGTTTTAATTATGTAAATGAAGCTGTCTTCCCACCTGTTGCAATTCATAGTCACTTTTTGATATGCAAATGAACTGTGCACAGTTGTGTTAAAAAAGTGAATTTGCTTTCAGAGGTGTACTAGCTCAAAAATGCAGTTATTGAAACAAATCATACTGATGTGCTTCCCAGAACGATAATCTTTAGTTGGAAAGGAAGTTCAGTCTAACTATTCTTCAGGGAGGAAATCGCCTACAGCTTTGTTTTGCACCTTTAAGTGGCCAGACCTGATGTGGTGCATAGTATGTGGTTTTTGATCTAGACAATACTGCACATCACAGTTATTTCCTAAGGCAGATGACCCACATAACTCTTCCCTCCATAGGAACCACCTAGAGTCTATCCTGCTACCCATGACTCTGTTAATTTGGAGTACATTCTTTTGTCAGAATTCTCAGTTTTAATTGGGAGGGCTGAGTTTGAACCCAGTGCATTCACCTCTTTTTAAAGGAGGGAAGAACTCTATGCAGACAGAGGAAGAAAATGCAAACTCATGTTCAGGTCAGGACTCAGCACTCAACTCTATGTCTATGAGGCAAAGAGCTTAACTATGGCAGCATCTCCAAAGAGCATATACAAAGACAAGAGACCAGGCATGAGATCAAGTCAAGCGAGAAAAACTGGCACTAGAATGTAGAAGTCCAAGAAGTGATCAAAAGAAAGAAAGAAGGGGTCTAGAAAAAAGTGAGAGATAGAAAAAAATGTGCCAGATTAAGGGGGAATACTAGATGGATGACAAATAGACTACAACAGCAGTTACAATAGCAAAGAATAAAGTATCAGAAAAATCTTACCAGCTTCTGGAAATTAACTCAGCAGATAGCGCAAAGAAGATCTATCAGGTTGCAAGAAAACAGAAAGGAAAATAAAATAGTCAACAGACATCATTCATAAGGAATGCCAGCAACAATCTGGTTACCAGTTGAGAGGATATCAAGTGCAGATAAAAGGTCTATTTCAAGAAGGTTCTAAATGAATAAAACCCTACAAAGGTGTGCTGCAGCATGCATAGCCCAGGGGGAAGAAGACCCCCCTCTAAAAGTATAAAGTGCTCTAGGAAAATGAAATCTGGGGAAATAACAGCTGATATAATCAAGATGTTGGATACATTAGAGGAATAATATCTCTTGAGGGTACTCATGACAGTATGGAAAGAGAGAGAGAGAGAGGGGCATATCATGTATGACTGGAGAATAAGCATTATAGTGCAGTGTACAAGAACAAAGGGAATATTCACAACCCTGGGCAATACAGAGGTTTCAAACTCTTGTCATACTGCATGAAAATGCTGTAAAGGGTGACTGATACACAAATATGAACGGTAGTACAAAGTAAGATGGAAACATGCAGTTCAGATTCAGAATAGGAATCAGTACAACAGACCCAATGTTTGTAGGGAGACAGGGGAAAAAAAAGCTGAAAATGAGGAAAGAGTTCAAATGGGCATTCCTAGATGTGGAGAAAGCATATAATAAAGACACAAGAAAGCTGATTTGGACAGTTCTGTGTTGGCTTGAAGTGTAAGAACTACTGCTGGCTGTGTTCAAGGACCCAGTGATACAAGTTAAGAAATATTTAGACTTACAGAGGAGTTCTCAGTGGGGGTAGGTGTGCATTAGGGTTCAGCACTGAACTCACTCCAGTTTATACTAGTAATGGACTACATCACTAAATAGATTGGAGGAAACAGATTAACACAGTTGCTGTGTGCAGACAATATGGCATTACAGGCAGACTCTGGAGAGGAACTCCAGCAGATCTTATGGAACTGAAATGTAAAGCTGAAGGCACATAGTATGAAACTGAGTACAGACAATAAACTGGTCATGGAAGCAAATGGGAAAAATTAATAGAAGCTAAAACACTGACACAGAAGGAAAACAGTAGAGCAGGTTAACAGCTTGACGTTTCTAGGTGTAGTTAAGGAGAAGGAAATCAAAACAAGGAGGTGAAAACTAGAATTAGAAGAGTTTCAGCCAGCTGGCACAAGGGGTCAGGGCTAGTGTGTGACAGAAGATTGGCCAAGTAGCTGGAAAGTAGGGAAAGTAAGGTGTACTGTGACCATTGCTTATCTGTGGCACAGAAACGTGAGCAGTGAAGGTAGACCAGCTGAACAAGCCTGAGCTTCGCCCTCATGATCAAACCATGCCAACCATGGGTAAATCCTCATATACCCACACCAATGAGTGGGTTATTGCTTAACTGTATCAGTACCATCAGGATTTAGGTGTATCTTCCTCATCTCACTCCACTGTAATTCTGAAAATGTACTGTCACATCTTTCAATTGTGTAAATAACAAAGTCGGACTATGTCATTGCCATTCATATTTATCTTCCTTAGTCACAACATTGTTGTTCTGCAAATGAAATGTCACACTTTGAAATGTACAGATAATAAAGGATTGCAACTAACTGCTTAACTGGCTCAGGTCATGGCTGAAGATGGTCTGTAGACCAGCCCACCTACTCAGAAAACAAAGTTAATAAACAAATAAATCAATACACAGTTCTAGGTCATCCATTGAGCAGGTTGGACACTGGTTTGTTTCACTTTAAGTAAGTAATGCATTTAATCTGTGTAAACCTCTATTTTGAATGTCTAACTGACCACACTAACAGTAACACAGTAGTGCTGTAAAACATGCACTAAAGTTTTTCTTTACGGAACAAGATATGAGATTAAGGAGACATAAATTGAAAGGTGGATATTTAATGCAGCACATAGTGATTGAAACTGTAGATATGCATAAAGACCTGGGTATATGGGTAGATCCAGCTTTGAGTTTTCTTAATCATATCAATTAATTGGAAAATGAGAGTTATAGAACTATAAGTTAGAATGTTTTATAAAGTCTAGGAAATCAGAAATGACAAAGTTATTGTTTGTTAGTTACATTAGTCCCAAACTTGAATATGGAATAACAATATGGAACTCTTAAAAAAAATTAAGTTATTCTCAAAGACTAACATATCTGAACTTGTACAGTTTCTCATACAGATATTTAAGAGGAGACTTTATTCAGGTATATAGGGCATTTAGAGGCAACTGTATCTGGGAATGTTTTGGTTATCAAAAAGTAGTAAAAAATCAACCTATGTAGAAGATTCGATAGGAATGAGAAGTGTACTAAATGGTTGTCTGAGAGAGTAGCTAATGTATGGAATAGACTACCAAATTACATTAAAGCAACCACTAGTTTATATATTTTTAAGAACCGCCTGGCACTTTTTATGGAAACAACTGTCTTGGCATATGGGCAGACTAGAAGGGCATTATTGCCCATGCTTGAAATATTTGTATGTATGTATAATGTTCTGACATCAGGCAATGGCCCACAATTTTGTATGAAAATTAAGAAATCTGTGCATCATTGAGAGTTTGGATATGAAACGTTGAGCCAATCACACCTAGAATTGAATAAGCGAGTGAACAGAACTATCCACATAGTAAAGAATTTGATACAAATGCTGTCAACTGCTATGAGGCTATCATCTTGCAGTTATAGAATGTATAAATAATTCAAAGCAGTCTCTCATCAGCTCAGTTACTAATGGTTTGTAGATTGAAACACACACAACTATTATCTACAGCTCTAATAACACCAGGAGTAAAACATTTGTGAGAAAGGAACCAAGTGAGGCAGAAATATTACTACAACAAACATTTCAGAAGATTTGGAAAACTGTGGGAGGAAACAAGGGAGAAGCCAGTGCTCTGTCAAGCTACAGGCTCAGCACCTGAAGCTGTAGTAATTGGTCAAACAGCTGAACCAGGATCTGATATTCATCACCATAAGTTGTAAAGATGTCTATTTAAGACAGGCATGCTTAGTCTAGAATCAGATGCAAGCTAAGAAAACAGAGAAGTACAAAGGTGTAATACAACCGTGTGAGAATGTCATCTCATGTCAGGAAGATTCAACTACGGCATCTTTAAAAACATCAGAACAAACAGAAGCAGATTATATATATATCTATGGAAGGAGTAAGGGCAGCGTTTGTAGTAGAGCAGGCTAAAGTTAAGGACATTGACATTAACACAAAACACAAGGTTAAGATCCAGCAGCACTGTTCAGTCAGTGTCAAGAACATCCACTGCAATAGTAGATCCTGTCACCAGAGCTACTCAGTATCAGGCTCACATGCCTTCACTCACACTCTATGGGACCTTCACCAGATCTGTCATTCAAATGTAACAAATTTCCAAATGTTGTAACATATACCTTACTCACCAGGAAAATAATTTGTGAAGTGACATAGAGGTCATGATACATTATATAACATCTGTTGGAGTTGACAAAGAACTTACTTACCTTCAGTCATCTAAAAAAGGACCTTCATTCTAAAACTTGGGAACTCCTGTAGCAATCAACATTTGCATTAGCAAGTAAATACAACTTCAGTAACACAGCAATTCAGTTACTCAGGGTTTCCTAGGCACATTGTGCTAGGGGGCTCAACTGGCATTGTAGAAAAGGTGCAGATCAGTCCCTGCCCGCAGCACATGCAATCACTTAAACAGCCACAATTATGATAATGGCTGCTTAAATGACAGTCAGCAGTTTGCATCTTGTAAGGATACATGATCAAGAATATATATAAGAGTTACCACTTGGTCTCTGACTAGCAAATCTGCAAGAAATATTGAAACTGCACTGCTTGCAAACTTGGATTGATCAGCGACTCGGCAACTCTTACTCAGTACAGATCACATTCTTATCAGTGCATACTTGTGTATGTGCAGGTGTAGCAAATACTGGTTTCTTTCTTTTTTTGTCTTAAATTCTTGAGGATATATATTTTTTTTACCTTGACATGGTTGAGGAGGGGAGGGTATCAGTTTTAAGCTTTATCATGTATGCCAACCAACCTAAGCATAGTTCTGACCAGATGTGCAATAGAAAAAAAAAGAAAAACTGAAACCAAACTTATTGTGCTCCAGAAAAAAAGAAAAAACTGAAACCAAACATACTGTATGTAGTATAGGGAAAATATCAAGATTTGGAAGAATAAAAAAAATTGGAAGAATTGCCGGTTCTATAGTTTAGAGGGATAAAGCACTGACTACCTAGCAAACAAGATTTCATATAATTGCTGGAGCACCTGTATGAGTTGGTGGGGGAGGATGGCAGTGAGCTGCCTTTGCCATCTTGCCCATCCTGGGGTAGACATATGTGGCTCACCACACAGGGCAAACCTACCCAGAGCAGTGGGTATTCATCTCATGCAGCTCATGTTTAGCAGGGCCCGCAGTCTTGTGCAAGTCACACTGAAGGCCAATGGGGCTTCAGCACATGAAGGCATGCTTCTTCTTAGAAGAAAGCATATAACAGAGCTGGAAAGAGCCACTGTAGGGGATGGAGGGTGCTCCTTCTAGTAAGCCATCCAACAAGACCAGCAAGCTGACCTGCTCCTTACCACCCAACTATAATTGCTGACTGGATGAAATAATTGGGGATTCTCAGGCAGGAACAAAATACAATATACATTTTGTGACTCCTAGAAGTTTAGTATGTGAGACTTGAACTGTTTTGGTGTTATTGGCTAAGTATACAGTGAAGAGACTTTTGGGGGCAAAGAGATGTTTAAGAGTGGATAAGGTTTGTTTATTTAGTCTTATTGGGATTAAGGAGAAGTTGAGTTTTACTTGACCATGTTTCACCAGATGAGAAAGATTGTCATGTCACTTCTTGTAGTTCTGTGAGGTTTTCTGCTGTGTAGATAAGAGTACAGTCATCTGCAAACTGAACTACGGTGGCATGTTCTGTGGAAGAGTAAAGATAATTTGTGAAGAGATTGAATAACAGTGGCCAAAGAATTGATCCTTATGGGACCCCTAAAGAGCCAGATAAAATGGATGAGTAATTATCTTTCCATTTCACTGCTTGTGTCCTGTTTGATATGTAACTCTAAACCCAACGAAGAGATGAGGAATAGATGCAGAGAGCTTTAAAACCAGTAATAGGTGTGACATACTGTCAAATTATTTTTTGATAGGTCACGAAAGAATGAGGAAGCAAGTTTACTAGAGTTTCTGCTACTTCTGACTGTTGTAGTAAAGCTGAGTAGGGCAGTTGTACTAGTAAAGCTGAGTAGGGCAGTTGTACTAGTAAAGCTGAGTAGGGCAGCTGTACTATGATTAGGACTAAAGCCATGCTGTGTGAGTGAGAATAAGCTTTTAGAGCTTAAGTATTTTAGGAGTTGAGAATTAATACACTTCTCAGGAATTTTATATAGTGGAACAAGGACTGCTATGTGCCTATAATTTGAACGTTCAGTCAAAGTTCCACCCTTATGAAATGGAAAGCTAGAACATTTTTTCCCATAGTTCATGAACATAGTTTCCTGCAATGGAGAGATTTATCAGAATGGAAACTGGTATGGCTATGGCATCTGCTTCACTTTGTAAATATTTTGCAGGCCAGTTGTTAGGGGTTCATGTGGTGGATTTTAATTTAAGGAGGAGTTTCCTGATAGTGGAGATTGGGACTAGTTCAAAAGTAAATTTCTGAGGAAGGCTGTGTGGTGGTAATGCAACTTGGAGACACGTGCATCTGTTGTTGATATATAATGATTCAACAGAATGAAGTGGTGGTTATACTGGTCAGCAACAGTGTTGTTGGGTCTGGAGTAGATGGGACAGGGATACTTATTTGTCCTAGTGTGAGGAGATAATTACTGATGTCCAGAATTGCTTAGAGTTATATTTATTTCTATTTTGAAAAGAAGTGTAGGAAGATGCTTTTTTTTTACAAGATCTAGTGCACTGGCTTGATTTCTAAGGTATCTATAATATTTCAGGATATTCCTGGTTTTATTTTGTGACAAGGCTTTCCAAGCCCTGCTGCTACCCTTCATTTGTTTACGTTTGGCAGACAGCCATGGTACAAGGATTGCTTAAATGCTTGTAGTTCTAAGTGGAGAATAAGGGTTGAGGATAGTCAGAATAGCTGTATCAAAATCAGACTGCAGTATTTCATGGCATATTTTTAAATGTGTCCCAGTTAAAGTGTGTAAGGGCATTTTTAATGTTCTCTGGTTGAAACGTTGTGAGATTCCAAACTTGTTTATAGTGGTGCGTTTTTAGGGAAGTGGTTTATTTGTCTGACTGCAAACATACAGAAATGGTCACTCATGGAGTCAGGAAGGGTACCAAATGTGGTAATACTATTTAGTGACTAAGTAAAGATATGAGAAAGTAATGAGCCAGTCAAGTGTTGAATTCTTCATAGAGATTGTATGTCTTGTTATGGAGGTGATAAGCTTGGTGAAACCATACAGATGTGTGGTGCTGGTAGACTGTGCTAATCTGATTGTCATCCAATCAGTGTTTAGGTCAGCTAGGATAATTATTTCTTATGAGATTTTATTTGAGACCCAGCACAGAAATTCTTCTGTAATGGGGGTATTGTTACCAGGGCATATGTATAAGCCTATAATTACTAGGAATTTGTAGTTACTGACTTTCAGTAATGGGATAAGTATTTGCGTACTATAAAATTGTGGGATATTGTTAGGGAAATGTGATGATTCAAGGGTATTTTTATAAACTATAGCAACCCACCGGTATTTTTATTTGTTGTTTCAAGTCTATGAACAGTGTTGCCTGGTGGTAGAAATATAGCTATCCAAGCATGGAATTCATGGAGTCTGTTCCTTATACTTCTGAAGTTGATGTGACATAGCTGCAGTCCTGGGAAGTTTTGTGATATGAGGTGATGTAGGTGGGTTAGATGAGGTAGATAGCACATTTCTGGCAAGGGATGGATGAGTTGGCCCAGAGCTGAGATGGATGTCACCACTAAACCTCAGTGATAGATGCATATGGCAAAGTGGGTATAACCATTTGTATTTGATTTTTTGTTTTATATTTAGTTTCAGAGCTGTAGGATTAATTTGAATGTATGACTGTTTAAAGAGTTGAGTGTATGTACTAATTTATAATTCAGGAGCTATATAGAAGGAGAAAGCTGAGTTACAGCTGATGGCGTCAGGAAAGGTGGTGTAATGTAATGTGTCACATGTGATTTGATGGTGGTAGGGTCTAAGGTGTGGGATAAAAAGACTGCAACCATGTTATACAGGTTGATTAGACTTAGGTAAATACATTTCAAGGCAGCTTTTATAGTGGAGGCAGTGATATGAAAGTGACTGGTCAAGAGGTAAGCTAAGAGGAGGAGGGTTGAATGGCAGGGTACTTTGAATAGAAGTAGCTGTGAATGGCTGTTTTGTGGGGGGTGGAGAAATCATTGTGTTTAAAGAAAATTATGTTGAGGTGGGTAGGATGTGAAGGAAAGAGAAACAAAATACTGCTGAGAATAATGAAGCAGTGGAGAACAGGCCAACCCTTGGACAAAAGTCAACTATTAGAAAAAAGCAGAATGAAAAAGAAAAAAAAGGTATCTTCTATCTTATTGTGAGTACTATTGGACAAAAGATAAGTGATATCAGTTATCAAGCTAGAAATAATAAATGGGGAGGGGGAGCAGCATGTTAATCAAATGTTAAGGCAAGTAAAAATACTGAATAAAACTACGTAAAAGCACAGGTTTCTGCTCCATGTAATTAACTAAGGGAAATAAGGATTCCTTACTAAATTTTGTTTTCACCTTTGTAAAGGCTTTTAAAGGGTACCTAAAAACTTGCTTATCAACTGTGCAGGTATATTGCTTTGAAATAGTTTCCCAGTTCCTTTCCACTGTATAGAAGCTTGGTGGGGATATAGTTTAAAAAGGCCAACCCCAGGAGAAACAGAACCATAGGACACAGTTCAGTTTATGTACTACACTAAATGCCTTTTACAAAGCAATTTTAGGTATGAAATTCGCTGCAAGAGCTGCAAGGACATCTGCAGTGCAGCCTTGTATATAACAGAGGCACTCTCACTGTACAGATTCAGTGCATTACTGCAGCAATGCATTTCCTAAAATGGAGTAGGCATAATACAATTTAAGATGACTGGCATTTTACAAGTAAGATAAGCAATCTTGAATAATCCGATCCCTCACAGAGAGCAGTATCAATTGAGTACCTCCTTTTTACAATTAAAACAAAAATGTGGCATCAGTTTAACAGCAGCCACCAATCATATAGGTTCTCCAAAATAAGTAACACAGATAATTGGAAAATAAGTCACAACTGTTGCAATGATTAGGTGCATCTGAAGTTTGCTCTGAAGTCTTAATTTTATTTCTGACAGGATTTTATCTTTAAAAAACATTGTTAGTCTATCATTAGTCTATCATTTTTGTAGTAAATATTTGGAAGAACATACAGAAAAAGTTTATTTAAAAAAGTTTTAAAATACTTTTTCTGTCAAAAGCTATATTCAAAAAGGCTTGTGACTGATCCTCCTCAAGATGAGTTATTCAAAATCTCTCTCTTTCATTGTCTCTAAAACTGATAGACTGAATACAAAAAGCGATATAATAAAAGAGGACTATAACAAATAGAACTAATCAATGAAATGGTTAAACAGCAGAGAACACAGATATCTGGTATGGAAGAAGCATTAAATGATATTGATGGCAGATTAACTGAAAGTGAAAACCACGTTGAATTTCTTTTGAAACAAAATAAGTTGTTAATTGACAAAGTTGGTAACCAAGAAGATAGGTCTAGAAGGAACAATATCAGAATTTATGGTATTCCAGAAAAGCAAGAAGGTGAGAATATAGTCAATTTTGTTAACCTACCAGAAACACTGCTGTTTGGAATTAAAAGAGCCCATAGATCCTTGGTACAGCATTCTTCAAAGGAAAAACTCTCCAGATCTGTTATCATCAGATTTCTCTCCTGCGAAGATAAGCATTTGGTATTAATAATTGCATGGTTCAATTCTCATATTAAAATAGGTAGTAATATAATTAAATTTGATAATGGCTACTTGTCCATGGTGGTTCCAAAAGGAAAATTATGTTTTCCTTTCATATAAGAACTGAAAAAGTAAGAATTAAAACTCACTTGCATTTCCAGCTAAGTTAAAAAATTTCTACTCAGATGGTCAAAAAAATACATTATCATAGGAGAGATTACTATCTACTTGGGTCCCCAAATCCCTTATTATGTCTTCCTTACTTAGGGGACTACCACCTATGTTGAAGTTTGTGGGTACTTTGTTTTTTCCAAAGGGGATGACTGCACTTTTTGGCATTTAGCTTGAGGCCATGATTTTGACACCAGGTATCTGTCTCAGTGAGACCCTTTTGGAGGATGTCTGTGTCAGTCGGTGAGTCAATTATAGCCTCTAGTTTGCAGTCATCTGTGAACTTGGTCAGCCATAGTCCTCCTGTGCTTGTCCATACCTCTGAGAAGTATATGCCGAACAGGAGCGGTCCTAGGACTGAGCCCTGGGGAATGCCACTTGTAACTGGTTTAGAGTCAGACCTAGCTCCCACAACTCTCACCATGTGGGTTCTGTCCGTGAGCCAGTTGGCAACCCATCTTGTGACATAGGGGTTTATGTTCAGGCTGGTGAGCTTGTCTATAATACCTGAATGGGGAATGGTGTTGAAGGCTTTTGTGAGGTCTAGGTAGGCTATGTGGACCACCTTTCCCTCGTCTATAGCCTTGATAACTGTCTCAAAGAAGTCCACCAGGTTTAGTAGGCATGATCTGCCCTTAACAAAGCCAAACTGGGTAGGGTCCAGTGTTTGGAGGTTCCCAATGTCTCTGTTAATGAGATCCATGATGCTGCACTCGATAGCCTTACAGAACAAGCTAGTCAGGCTTATAGGGCAATAGTTCCCTGGGTCTGTTATGGCTCCACCTTTGTGAAGTGGAATAACCGTTGCTGTGCAGCACTCTGTGGGTACATAGCCTGTGGAGAGGTGGAGTTTGAACAGTGTGTTTAGGTGAGGGGTTAGTTCATCTTTGAGCTCATGTAGGGTGCAGCCTGGGACACCGTCCGGTCCCATTGATGCTGTGTTTTTGGCTTTGGAGAAGGCTGTTTTAACCTTAGTGTCTGTGATTTCAGGGGCTCTACATTCTTCTGGTATGGTTATGGGCCCTTTTCGGGGTGAGAGGGGGAGGTGGAGGTTGCACTGAACCTGCCTGCCAGAATGTTGGCAATATCAGTCGGTTCAGTGTATTTTCTGCCATTCTGCACTAACTCTGAGCAGATCTGAGCATTGCCACTTAGATTCTTGACATAGCTAAAGAATGCTTTGTGGTTATCTTTGGAGTCCTTGGCAATTTTTATTTCAAAGCTAGCCTTGGATGATTTTATGAGGAATTGTAGTTTCTTGCTGATACTGATCAGGGATGTCTTCCCTTCTTGGGATTTTACTCTTTTCTGTACTAGTTTCCTCCTTCTATTGTATAGCTTGTTTATGGCAGGGGTCCACCAGACTGGTTTCGTTTTCTTAGAGGAGTGAGTCTTGGTTTTGCTTGGGATAGCATGATCCATGCATTCTTGTAGGTGCCCATAGAATGCATTAGTAAAGGATTTTGCAGCTTGGACAGAGTTATCCTTTAGCATGGGGGCGTTGAAACTTTCCACCTCGGTCTTAAGTAATGTGAAGTTTGCTTTTGAAAAGTTTTTCACGGTGGTTTCCTTGACCAGGGTTGGGGCGGAATGTGGATATCCAGAGTGATTTGTTTATGGTCAGATCTAAGCAGTGAAGGGTTGACCTTCATTGTGGAACACCGGTCACCCATGTTGATAATGACTAGGTCCAATATGTTGTCACCTCTGGTGGGAGTGTTGACCAGTTGATCCAGGATGTTTGAGTTTATAAATTCTAGGAAATGTTGGGCAAGGGAGTTAGTACTTGAGTAGTTCTCCAAGTTAATGTTTGCATAATTGAAATCACCAAGTATTAGGGTGTTTGGTAGGACGTTTATGTTTCCCAGTGTTTCCAGAAATGCGGAATGGGGGTCCTGGGACATGGTGGGTGATCTGTAGCAAGCGACAATTTGAATTGCAGTTTTGCCCATTGTTAGTTGCACGTGGATGATATCTGAAGCATCATGCTGTGCCACTAACCTGGAGGTGTGGGTATCCTTGATGAATATGGATACGCCCCCACCATCTGTATTTTGTTCCGGGTTCTGTGGCCAAAATGCCAGATATTAGTTGCAGCCTGGTATTGCTGGGGTGCTCTCTGGAGCCTTAAACCAGGTTTCTGTTACTGCACATATATCGATTTTCTCCATACTGAGGAGTGCCTCAAGTGCATGCATTTTGAGGTTTAGACTTCTGGCATTGAGTAGCATTCCACTCAGTTTTTTGATACTTGTGCTATTTACAGCAGTGGGTTTGTCTTTTGAGCCTTACCTAAAAAAGGCACTATGGGGGTGGCAAGAGCCTTGGCCAGTATTTGAAAGCCTTAGGATGACAGATGCAAGCCATCTCTAGTGAAGCAGCATGGCTTGTCGAGCATGTCATACCAGGTGGACAGACACTGGATCCCCTTTGAATAACACCAGAAACTTAGCTAATTGTTGAAATTAATAATTTTTTCTTTATACCATGGTATCATTCTTGGTGAGGGCAGGATGCTGCTCAGGGTCAGGGTCATACTGACCTGGACTACGTGATCAGAGAGCTCTTCCATGTCTCTTTTCATGTAGTCCAGGGAGGTATGGCTCAGGTCATTCACACCAACATGGACAATGACAGAGTCGTATTTGTACTTGTTCTGGAGTGACCTGAGTGCTTGTGTTATATGGTGGATCCTGGCACCTGACAGGCAGCTAACAGTAACCTTCACCTTGTTCAGTCTAGTGAGTAGGACATCAGTGTGCCTGACTATAGAGTCACCTATTACTAGTGTGTTGGGTATGTTATTTTGCCTTAAGGGCTGTGATTGCATGGCACACTGGTTTTGTAAAGTACGTGTTTCATGGTTTGTGTTGGGGGGTGGAGATTACTTGGAGTTCTGCTTTGGAGGTCTCTGTTGCTTTTGCAGATTTTTATTTAAAGCCTCAGAGTATGTTTTCTTGTATTTATTTGTGGTTTTTGCCAGTGCTGGTTAAATGGGTCTATGTGAAACTGGTGGTGTGATGCAAGTATTTCCCTTCTTCTCTTGACTGTCTGATCCAGTCTTGGGTTGAGAGAGCTTAGCCTCCAGTTTGGCTGTATAATTGTATCTCTCGCATGTATTAGTGTTTGGTGGTAGGAGGAGAGGGTTGTATGTGTACATAAGGCAGTTGTAACATTGCCTCAAAATGCCCAGATTCACCAGTTGGACTGGAGAGTACACCTGAAACTGCCCTTTGGACATGCCTGGATAGGTACAGTGAACTGTTTTTCTGATTGACTGGTAAGGTCAAATAGAGAGCCTTGTCCTTCTGTACAGTATAGGGGGGGTCTAGTGTTAGGGTTTATAAGTGCTTGCTATGAGTTTTGAGCAAGTGCCAGGCTGAGAAATGAATGGTTTGAGTGCTTAAGTTGAAAGTTTGTCTAGTTCCAAGGGAAAAATTGAAGAGACTTTGTGGAGCCAGGAATAGTTATGCCCTAGCTAACCAGTGCTGGCCAGCATGCAAAACTGGGCAAATGCATTTTTTATAGCAGGGAAATGAAAGAGATAGAAATTAGCCCAAAAATGGCCAATAAACTACTAATTTCTGGGCTGAAACCACTCCTCCAAGGAAAGATAGGCTGCTCAAAGTTCCCCTCTCTCACAGGTGAACAGAGAAACTTCCTTCTATCCAAGTAAGGTATGGGCAAACACAGAGACTTGTAACACAGCCCTGAATTCAGCACTAACCTGAAAACTGGACTATACTAACTTAGAAAGGCAGGAAACAAGTATATTTATCTGTTTTTTTCAGAAAATAAAGCAGATACAATAAAAAAACTTTAAATGCACAGAAAAGGATACTTATTGTTATATATCTCAGATCAGAGTTGTAGTCAAGTGCAATTTTATAAATTTTATATATATATATATATATATATATATATATATATATATATATATATATAGATATATAAAACAATAGAAAACAAACAAACTGATTTAAACAAGTTACCCAGTTAACCAGAAAAAAGCTCAAAACTGCTCCCTGTTCCAGCAGTCTTCAATCAGACAAGTTCTAACTGCACACTCCTGCCACTAGGGTGCAAGGGAGCCTTCTCCAAAAACAGATTGCCTGGATCAGTGCTCAAGTTATACAAACAAAGCTAGATTCAGCAGGCCTGAATCTGGTCTATGCTACAGCAACAAGGCGCACCAATTTCAGAAAGAAACAGTTCAATTACAAACAAAGCTAGATTCAGCAGGCCTGAATCTGGTCTATGCTACAGCAACAAGGCGCACCAATTTCAGAAAGAAACAGTTCAAATAAGCAGGCACAATAAGCCTGTGACCAGAAATTCCCAGCTCAGAATGGCAGAATCCAGCATCTCCTCCCACAAGGGTGCAGACCACAAACCTTCTTAATGTAGAATAACTGGCCTAAAGCCCAAGCGCTTAAACCAGAACTAATACAGTTTTGGAATAGCAGACACTGAGCCTTCAATCAGCAATTCCCAGCTTAGAAGGATGTAAGCTAACTGTCCTGCCACAACAGTGCAGACCACAAGCCTTGTTAATGTAAAACAACTGGTATGAAGCCCAAGTGCTTAAACCAAAAGACTTAGAATAACAGTTGCAATTTAATCAGGCTACTGCCAAGCAGTAATAAATGCAGCAAAATAAATAAAACTGAGTACTTTTAAGAAGAGGCAAAAGCAAAATAAAGTATGAGGAAACACAAATACAGTAAAAGCAGATGAATAAAGTGCAATTTTTTTGTTAGTAAAGTGCAAGGAGAGAGGAAGGAAGGACCTAAGTGGATTGTCCTTCTCAAATTTTCTCTCTGTATTAAGTAGAGTGAACACTAGACTCAGAATATGATCTCACTGTACTCGGTGAAGTGAGCAAATAAGATGGACCCAGGAGGAGTGTTAAAATACAGTCTTACAGGGGCGGCGGGCAATTCCAGAGCCACCAACACTAAAACCAAGACAAGAACAGGGAGGGTGGATGGGGAACTAACTGCAGAGAGAGACACAGTGAAACAATTAGGTAACAGAAAAAATAAAATGCAGTACTTTTAAAACTGCAAGTTTGCACAGAAGAATAAAATGCAGTACTGCAAGTTTGCACTTAACTTCAGCTTCTAATGCAGGTGATTGTAGCCAACCAAGTCACTCAGAAATTGAGCATAAAAATGAATTCTCAAACTTTGTGGCTAGCACTTAAAGTACAGAGGAAACCCTCTAAGCTAACAGTTAAATATCAGATAACAAAGAAGTGAGAAGACCACAACCCCCTCTTACAGGAGAGAGACACACAGCACACTATTCAGTGAAACAATTAGGTAACAGAAAAAATAAAATATGGTACTTTTAAAACTGCAAGTTTGCAGTTTTAAAAATACTGTATTAAAACTGCAAGTTTGCACTTAACAGAAGAATAAAACACAGTACTGCAAGTTTGCACTTAACTTCAGCTTCTAATGCAGGTGATTGTAGCCAACCAAGTCACTCAGAAATTGAACTATTTATATAAATTAGTAAAACCACAACAGGCACCCAAAGAGGCAGAAGGTAATAATAAAACACGATCCTGTAGGTGTAAGCAGCAGCAGGTTTAATCACATAAACTCCACACAATACAAAGCGTTTTCATCCACCAGACTTCTTCAGATGTAAAATGAATGAATGAAGGCTGTGCCTGCTTATATACCCCTCCCAATTTAATTAATAGTTAAAACAATTGTTTAATTGACACCAATTAAATCCTGTAACTAAAATATTCGTGACAACCTACCAACTTGCCACAAATACAAATGAAAATAGATAAAAACATGCACATTTTTTAAAAGAACTTTAAAATAAATATATAAATACTAAAACCATCACAATGTGTTGGACAGATAAATAAACTTGAATCAAAAACCAACAAAAGGAACTTGCAAAACAATATATGTACTTATTTTATAGTTTTGCAGCTCTCATTTTTAAAATAGGGGCAATGGATATGTATTCATTCAGCCCTGGGAATCTATTGGCTTCCAATAACAACTGCCAAAATATTTCTCTCACCTCTATCCTATTTTCCCACGCCCCCCCCCCTCATACCACATTGCACCTTCTCTACAACAAAGAAGCCCCATTTTGCTTGGGGACATGTCAGTGTATGTTTACACAAGGCATTTTTAATATCTCCGACTTTAATAGCATATAAATGCTCATAAATCCTCCTTTTGAGTTTGAGGTGTTGGTAAACAAAACGTCCAACTGTGAATAGCACCTAAACCTGCTCCAGTGTTGAGTTCATAGGTTCATAGGTTCATAGGTTCATACTAGGCTATCTGCCCTAGGGCATTTATAAGCCTAGCCAGAATGTGTGCTTTTCTCGCCCCATTTAAATTTTTTTTGCTATGCCCTTTTTAGTTTTAGTAATACTGTGCCTCTGTCTAACAGTGACGACAGAAGTGATACCGTAAACCACGATCTCCAATCCACTCACATCAAGATTCTCTTGAAGAGAGTCAATGAGGACTGCCTAACCTGCCTACTGGGATTTTATTTTTTTGTGAAGGGAGCCTCTGGTTTTGTGAATCTCTCCCCTCCAGTCCCTCCTATTTTTTTTTCCAGTGCTGAGTCTCTCTCCTCGAGCCAGAGCTCGATGGGATTTGATTTTTTTTCTGCAGGTCATGTCCATTAATTACGGGGGGTTGGATTTTATCAGTCAGGCACAGATACTTCTGAACAGAACGCGGTATGCCACTGAGTAGAGCTGAGTTTCTTTAACAGGGGCAGCATATGCATCTGTTTGAGCCCTCCTCTTGGTGAGGTACTTTTTTGGGGTCTTTCCAGGTTTGGTGGTGTCTACATAAGGTACATCCCAAAAGGCATTTGTACATTATGGGCCTGATGATGAGGGATGGGTAATGAGGCAGGATGATGTCCCCTCTAGATGTGAATCCTTCATGATTTAGGTGGGCTATATATATAATTTTTTTTTTCAACCACACTGGCCACGTGGAGATCAAAAGAGACTGTTATCAACTTGGGTCCCCAGGTCCCTTCTTACTACTCTGTATTTCTTTAATTACCACCCTGTGGTAATTTTTGCACTGGTTTTTTTATTTTTGGATGACTATACACTTTTTGGGCTTTTGCTATTTAGCCATGGTGGGCTGGCACCAGTTGTCTTGTTCTATGTTTTTTGAGTAATAATGTTTTTAACCCTAGAGGTATTCTGATTATAAAACATCACATAGTTACCCACAAGGTTTCTTGATTTCATCCCTGGTAACGTCACCCCTGGTTGTTGTGTGGTACCCTGTACATTTATTGGTACTATCACACTTGTATCTCCAGTTCCCAAAATAGGGGCAAACCTATCCTTTCTCCCATTCTTTACTTCCTCCAAAACCTCATCAATTAAATAGTTAGGATACTTACTAGATATAAACATTTCTTTGACCCTCTGACTTTCGTCTTCGAAGTCCGAGTCCAAAGAGGTCATCCTACAACTACGGACAAATTGTCCCTTGATAATACTTCTCTTCTTTTTAAATCAATGGGAACTAGTGAAACATAGGTACGAGTTAGAAAAGGTTTCCTTTCTATGTACATTAGATGTAAACTGCTGCCCTAGGACATCTTTTTTAATAGTGACGTCCAGAAAGTTCATATAGTCATGTGTAATATGGGAAGTAAATTTCAAAAAATTAGTGGTATGGTTTAGATAGTCTATGAATTCTGTTAACTTTTCCATACTACCTTTCCAAAAAATGCAAATATCATCCAGGTAACGTTTGTAATATACCCAGTATTGTGCATATTCAGACTGGAACACAAACTTCTCTTCCCAAACCATGAGCACAATGTTGGCATAAGTAGGGGCACAACTTGCCCCCATGGCCACTCCCTGGATCTGTTTAAACAACTCACCCTCAAAAAATATAAAGTTGTGTTTCAATGCCAAATCCATCAACTCTGTATAAACCAGAAAAGTATTGTGGTCAAGTTTTCCATGTTGGTGAATGGCATCCTGGAACCATTCTGACCCTGTAGAATGTGGAATCACATTAAATAAATCCTGAATATCAAGAGTTACAAATATTAAGAAATCTGAATACATGTTGCTATTAATGCTTCTCAAAAATTCCCAGGATTCCTTAAGTATACAATTGGCCCTAACCCAAATATCTTTTAATTTTATATCCAAAAATTTTGCCAACGCATGGGTTTTAGAGCCATTGGCTGCCACAATGGGTCTCATAAGTCAATCATCCACACTTTTATGTACCTTGGGTATCCTGAAAATAACAGGGATATGGGGTCTGTCCACACTGAGATACTTAAAAGTGTCCTGGTTTATAAAATTGTCATTCAGCATATCCTGTAAAACCAAATCAATCTTGCGGTATGCTAAGTTAATCTCATTCTTGGATACCCTAACATACCTGTTGGTATCATTAAGCATATCCATCATCTTACTGGAATACAAAATACTGTCCATGAAGACCACCCCTCCACCTTTGTCGGGTTGCATCACCCTCAGGTATCTATTTTCTTGAATGGATTTGAGAAGTACCTTTTCTTCTCTAGTCATGTTAAATTTACCATGCCATCCGAGGCCTACCCACAGGAAGGATTGCATTTCCACTCCTGCATGCAATCAGGAAGCCGATTTGGATCGCAGACAGGCTGATGTGCCTGTAGAGGAAGTAACTGCAACTTCTTCCGGTTTGCCGTCGAGGGGCACTAAAGGTGTGGCTGCATTACAGAAGAGAGCTGCAAATAATTTTGTTAGAATCATTTGGCATTGAATTCCCAGAACCAAGGTCCAAATGGACAGTCCTCCCTTTAGGGGAACGTGGTGTTCAGGGACATGCTCCTGTGGAAATGACTGATAGAATGGCTAATGGTGACAATGGAGTGCACGAGTGGACGGACTCTTCCTCTTTGGCTTCATGGCTTGTTAGTTACAAGTCTTTTTCCAGTCACCAAGGTACTGATAATAACTTTACATTTAATGACCGGGATGCTGAGAAAGACAGTGAAGTGTCTTATAGAGCCAATATTAAAAAACTCACTGATTTAATTTACAAACATAAAACTCTGGGTATTGACAATTGTTACTTGCATGACTGTATTAAAAGGGGCATAGTACCCAAAGGATTGCATTTTTATAAGTTTCCGAACAATGGAGTGGAAGGCTCCCCCTTTCACCAAGAATTGTCGAGTATTTTTGACCGTAGTGGTTTTGAAGTCATGAAAGCCCTGATTAAAGAAAATGAAAGGATTATGGGGCAGGTATATCAGGAGATAGAATACATTAATGAAGTAGTGACTAATGATCTTATGTTCTCTGTTGAAAATGAGAAGAGAAAATATTTTATTAAGCAACAGGTGGAAGAAAAATGTCATGTTATTTTTAAAAGGAAGTGTGGCAAAATAGATAGGGATTTGAGGGATTATAGACAGAAAAAAGCATACCCGTACCCTAAGAATGACAAATTTGGTCGAAGAAATAACAACAATTTTTTTGATAAATCTGGACCACAACACAGTACTTATTCCTCTTCTTTTCCACCAGGGGGACACAATGCCTGGGACTCTATGGACCATAGAGTGATCTACAGTGATTCAGGGATGGGGGAACATCAGGATTCAAACAATACTGAATTCCCTGAACTTAGGAGATCAGATAGGTTAAGGCATAAATCCCCTGTGTGGTATTTTTACAGGGGTCCCCCAAATGGCACGAGATAAATAAGAGTGGTAGCCAGGAAGGGGGACTAGCCAACATGTTGGACCAATGGAGTACAGGGAATATTACTGTGGATGGACCATGTCACACCCTACATGACTTTAAAATTTACAATTACAGCAGTGAGGAGATTGACAGGAAACATTTTCTTTTATTTTCAAAAGGTTTTAAATTCATCCTCTACAGGGGGTAATTTAGTGGACAGCTTAAAAGACTTGAGGATTTTTCTACAGAAAAAGAATTTAGATATTATGTTTCAGGGGCAACAGGATGGTGGTACTAATAGTGGTATTAGAAGACCTAGTACCTACAATCCCCCTATACACCCCCAGCTAAAAAATTTTGAAAAGGAGGTCGAAGAAGAAATCAGGAATGTTTACAGGGGTGGATGACATGGTAAATTTAACATGACTAGAGAAGAAAAGGTACTTCTCAAATCCATTCAAGAAAATAGATACCTGAGGGTGATGAAACCCGACAAAGGTGGAGGGGTGGTCTTCATGGACAGTATTTTGTATTCCAGTAAGATGATGGATATGCTTAATGATACCAACAGGTATGTTAGGATATCCAAGAATGAGATTAACTTAGCATACCGCAAGATTGATTTGGTTTTACAGGATATGCTGAATGACAATTTTATAAACCAGGACACTTTTAAGTATCTCAGTGTGGACAGACCCCATATCCCTGTTATTTTCAGGATACCCAAGGTACATAAAAGTGTGGAGGATCGACCCCTGAGACCCATTGTGGCAGCCAATGGCTCTAAAACCCATCCGTTGGCCAAATTTTTGGATATAAAATTAAAAGATATTTGGGTTAGGGCCAATGGTATACTTAAGGACTCCTGGGAATTTTTGAGAAGCATTAATAGCAACATGTATTCAGATTCCTTAATATTTGTAACCCTTGATATTCAGGATTTATTTAATGTGATTCCACATTCTACAGGGTCAGAATGGTTCCAGGATGCCATTCACCAACATGGAAAACTTGACCACAATACTTTTCTGGTTTATACAGAGTTGATGGATTTGATATTGAAACACAACTTTATATTTTTTGAGGGTGAGTTGTTTAAACAGATCCAGGGAGTGGCCATGGGGGCAAGTTGTGTCCCTACTTATTACAACATTGTGCTCATGGTTTGGAAAGAGACGTTTGTGTTCCAGTCTGAATACGCACAATATTGGGTATATTACAAACGTTACCTGGATGATATTTGCATTTTTTGGAAAGGTAGTATGGAAAAGTTAACAGACTTCATTGACTATCTAAACCATACCACTAATTTTTTGAAATTTACTTCCCATATTACACATGACTATATGAACTTTCTGGACATCACTATTAAAAAAGACGTCCTAGGGCAGCAGTTTACATCTAATGTATATAGAAAGGAAACCTTTTCTAACTCGTACCTATATTTCACTAGTTCCCATCCATTTAAACAGAAGAGAAGTATTATCAAGGGACAATTTGTCCGTAGTTATAGGATGACCTCTTTGGAATCGGACTTTGAAGACGAAAGTCAAAGAGTCAAAGAAATGTTTATATCTAGGAAGTATCCTAACTATTTAATTGATGAGGTTTTGGAGGAAGTAAAGAATGGAAGAAAGGATAGGTTTGCCCCTATTTTGGGAACTGGAGATACAAGTGTGATAGTACCAATAAATGTACAGGGTACCACACAACAACTCGGGGTGACGTCACCAGGGATGAAATCAAGAAACCTTGGAGGTAACTATGTGATGTTTTATAATCAGAATACCTCTAGGGTTAAAAACATTATTACTCAACACTGGAGCAGGTTTAGGTGTTATTCACAGTTGGACGTTTTGTTTACCAACATCCTAGGATTTACATATAAAAAAGGCAGGAACCTCAAGGATTTGCTGGAGCATAATGGTTCTATTGTTTCATGTAAGAAATTGGGAACCTACAAATGTGGGGCATGTGCCCAATGCCCATATATACTTAGACAGGATTCTGTATACATCCTGTCAAGAGACCATCAGATTCAGAGTAGTAGTTTTTCCAACTGTAATAGTGAAGGGTTGATTTATTTAGCCCTATGTAAAACCTGTGGTGCATTTTACATTGGAAAAACTACTCGTAAACTCAAAAGGAGGATTTATGAGCATTTATATGCTATTAGAGTCGAAGATATTAAAAATGCCTTGTTTAAACATACGCTGACATGTCCCCAAGCAAAATGGGGCTTCTTTGTTGTAGAGAAGGTACAATGTTATGTGAGGGGGGCCCGTGGGAAAATAGGATAGAGGTGAGAGAAATATTTTGGCAATTGTTATTGGAAGCCAATAGATTCCCAGGGCTGAATGAATACATATCCATTGCCCCTATTTTAAAAATGAGAGCTGCAAAACTATAAAATAAGTACATATATTGTTTTGCAAGTTCCTTTTGTTGGTTTTTGATTCAAGTTTATTTATCTGTCCAACACACTGTGATGGTTTTAGTGTTTATATATTTATTTTAAAGTTCTTTTAAAAAATCTGCATGTTTTTATCTATTTTCATCTGTATTTGTGGCAAGTTGGTAGGTTGTCACGAATATTTTAGTTACAGGATTTAATTGGTATCAATTAAACAATTGTTTTAACTATTAATTAAATTGGGAGGGGTATATAAGCAGGCACAGCCTTCATTCATTCATTTTACATCTGAAGAAGTCTAGTGGACGAAAACGCTTTGTATTGTGTGGCGTTTATGTGATTAAACCTGCTGCTGCTTACACCTACAGGCTCGTGTTTTATTATTACCTTCTGCCTCTTTGGGTACCTGTTGTGGTTTTACTGGTTCTTGGTTCTGTGGCACCCTTTCCTTGGAGTTTTTGGATTTATATAAATTAGTTTATTAGCTGGGTGTATGTGTTATGTGTGAGAGGAATTATATCAGTACACAAGTTATTTAAATATAAGTAATTGGTCTATAAATTATTAGGTAGAGGTGTTTTACACACACACACACACACACACACACACACACACACACACACACACACACACACACACACACACACACACACACACACACACACACACACACACACACACACACACACACACACAATTAAATAATCTTTTCTAATATTTTTAAACCTATCCTTGAAAGAGTTTATATCACTTACTCCTTTGTCACTTGGTCTGTATCTTTCTTATGTTTATTATTTTGCTTTTATTTGTGTAATATTTGTTGAAAGCAGATTTATGATGCAAGTGGAGTATGCTCTTTGTTGTGACAATGTCTGGTTTATGTTTTTATGCATGGGTTTCTGACTAATATTGACAGTGGTAAGATTGCTGGTATGTGTCATGAGGAGTTGAGGTATTAATATCCAATCATTTCATAAGAGATGCTCTATATTTCTATGTGTATCATCCTTGACTGTGTAGTTAAGCATTTTGTTGATTATTAATTTTGTTGTGTTGTTATGTGGTGGTGAGGCTTTTTGTGTGTGGTAATGGTGTTTGAAATCCCATGCAGCTGTTTGTGCCGTGTGGCATTGTTGATTAGTTTCTTGAAGACTGGTCGAGTTTGGTGATGAAATTATTTCTCATGCTTTATTGTTTTTCTCTACAAGCTTTATAAATATGATTTACTTACTTGGATCTCCTGCTTCCTTAACGAGCAATTTACATCCTTGCTGGCACTGCTTTGAATGGATACTCTATGTCATGATGTATACTTAAAAGAGTTATTTATCACATGCTCTCCAATGGAGCTCTAGAAGTTTTCACTGTAATTTCCAGTGGGCAGAGCATAAGTTTTTTGATAGAATCAACTTATTTCCTCACATTATGAATAAATGTTCATATCTCTGGAGCCATAGGGGTTACTAAAGAAGTTAAGATGGCAAACTCTTCAGCACAATCTTTTTTTATAGTGGTACTATTCTTTAGGTTCTAAGTCTTAAAGTGGAATATGTAAGTTACAGTAAACACAGTAAATATTAAGAGTGTAATATTTTGTAAGCAACTTAAAATGTTTCAGCAACTACTCAAGTTTCACACATACTGTCAGGAGCCTTTTGTTCATCCAGCTGAGAGCTTTCATATGAGGCAACTGAGTCTATGCTACTTGTCTGATGAGTTATTTAGAAGAGCATGAAATTTATAATAATATAAATAAATATTATACAAGCAACAATTAATATAAATTTAACTGCACTAGAGAGAGGGTCAAATATCAATACAGTTGTGTTTGCCATTGTATATACATTAAGATGAACTATTTCAATACCTTGTATATAGCATGGTTTTGGAATTATTAAAGCAAATAGGAATGAGCAGTATTTGATGCCTAGAGGTGTCAGGATGTAACAGCAGAAATGTCTGGAGGCATCACCCTGCTGTAATGAGTTGCAGTAGTTTAGCCATATTCTGTCATGTAACCATTGAATTACTTATTTACATTTAATATATAAAAGATATAGAAGTTTAAGGTTGCTGTGTGGTGTGATATCCCCTACAAATTTTGTGTAGAATGGGGCATTCCATTAATGATTGATTGGTGATGGGGGCATGGTGTCATTGCTATGCCGTGTGTTTGTTCATGTAATAAATATTGCAATATGTTTGTCAGTATACGAATGACTATTATGTACATGCCCGGAGTTCTAAAGCTGAGATGAACACTTAGGGCTGGGGTAGAGGTTGTAGCCTGTATATATTCATTCTAAGTACTGCTGACATTATCTTCCCAACATTACTGCCCCATGTTCAGTCGCCCAGTAGGCAAACGTAAACCATAGGAACAGGTTACCTTTCAGAAACTCATACGTGCCAATGCAATTCACAGAGACAGGTTTTCATTTAGAAACTTTTGCATGCATTGAAGCAATACTTTTCATACAGGCAGATGCTTGTCACCATCCCCATATATGTATAGTTTCTTTCCCAAAGGGCAGGACTAGAGAAGGAGATAAATCACCCCAGATGAGGTCCAAAGCAGCTCAGTGTATAGAGATATGACCAACAAAATCTAGCTTGTACTTTCCAGCTTCCTTCACTATCTCCAAAATATTCCCTCACTATTGAGGCAACTTCCATGGTTTAAAGTCAGTTTCCATTGCTATTGTCTAGTGAGTCTTTCTCCATCTTACTACAGTCTCCTACATGACAGTAGTAAGATGTGCCATACCACCACCCTTCTCCTTGCAGATAGTGAGGCAACCACCATGTTCCTTCTACCGAGTTTAGTTAACCCACATATCAACTCCATTTTTTTGAGGAAAACCCTAGCCTAGCCTTTGGGTCAGATTACCCAGTTACCAAATGTAATAAGTAAAGTAAGTAAAGGAAATGGATCATTCAAGTACTTTAGAGTAAGATGTTTTAGTTGTTAACCTTTGAATAGTTTTTCCAAAACCAACGGATGATTGTTCATTTATATTACAGCAATGTTTTACAACAAACCCCCCCGGCCATTTCCCCGCAGCAATGGATATGGCCAGATTGATTGACATGACTAATGGCTGTGATGTAGCAGGCAAATGATGCATGAATGACATGTCATGCAAATTTGCCTGTGACATTATGAATATTCATTAGCTAATCGTTCCTAAAAAGTTGTGCGGTGTTGGAGTTAGTTTTATTTATATTTATATACATAGAGGGTGCGGGGGGGGCATGCAAACAGTGCAGGGAAAAAGTAATATTTGTGAACTAGAGTATCAGCTCGTCAGAAAACTATGTGCTTGCAAACAGATGGGCGGAGTTTGGGCAGGCCTTAATACTGCACATCGCAGGGGGACTGTTGTCAAATATCGCCTATATTACTAGCATGCTTGTAATGCTCATGAACTTTTTTAAAAAATCCATTCACAAAAGTGGGTTTTTAATGATAAGTTTTATGGCTGTGATATAGTGCCATTGTAGGCACAGTTAGCAGTGATGTGGGTGGGATTTCCTGCTGCATGTCTTGGAGGTATTACACTATATGATAACCAAGTTTTATGTTTAAACAGACAGTTTATTGTATGACTTATTTTATTTGTTTTAGTATTTGTATGGTTTGATAAAATCAGCTATACTGCTAAAGAGACTTCAATTTGGCATGATTAATTTTAAGCCATCATTAATGTGAAATGGTAAGAGTTGTATATTTCACCTAACTACATTTGTTGTGAACATTTCTTAGATTTAAATACAAATGAACCACACATTTTAATAAAGGAATTTTGAAAAATTACAGTAATGTACATTTTATTAGATATAACAAATTAATACCTTTGCTAATTTCTGCAAATTATACAAATTTTACAGTTGTAATGGGCTAAAATGATTTTATTTTTGAAAAAATTATTGTTGTAGATTATATGCTGGAACCTGATTAATGTACTTATGGAAGGAAGGGTACAAGGGTTTTACTTTCTGTAAGGCTTTTGATTCATAGCAGTGATTTTCAGTCATTCATGACTGACTGGCTTGTTTTCACTGATTTTTAGTCTTTTATAGAGGAATCGCTTAATGTGTATGTTTAATGTCATGGTATATATAAATGACCAGAACGACATTATTAATGATTCTTTTTTCAGATATAGCAAAGATGATCTGTTATACATTTCTGCTTGTTGTTTTGAAATGATGTCATATATGAAAGGAAGCATTATAATGGATGGAGAGTTTAATTACTTATTAAGTAAAAAAGACACCAGTACTTCTCTCAGACCAGGAATCTCTGCTACAGCTAAAGCTTCGATAAACATTATTGAAATAATCAATATTAAGGATATTCATTATTTTTCTGATTCTAACTCTATATTTTCCACCCATTATTCATACAGATCTGGGATTTAATCTAGAATCAACAGGGTCTATATTTCAAATGACTTGGTTTATAGATTAGCTTTTGTAATGCAATGCAGATAGCTTTTGTAATGCACAAGAAAGACAAAAGCACGACTGTACTTCACAAAAATGAACACAGGTACCGACTCCATACTGTAGTTAGTCGAGAGGCACTTTTTAATACGGAGCAGTTGTAAAAATCTCTACAAGCAGTTCAAAACACAAAATCCAAAAGTGAAATTAAACGCTTTTCATCTGGATGTTATCCAGACTTCTTCAGATCACTATTCTAGTTAAAAAAAACTGTTTAAAAAGCCCTCATCAGATGACGAAAAGTGTGTCTCAACTAACTACAGTGTGGAGTTGGTACCTGTGTTTGTTTTGTGGTTTATAGATTAGGTAACATCCAAGTAGTTTCATCTTCCTTATTGGAACATAGCAGCAATGCATAATAAAATTACACTTAAATCAAGAAGTTTTATTTACTGTAATAGGTTGCCCACCTGTATGACAAGACTAAAACAATTTAAGGAATGGTTTCTTAAAGACATATTGCCTTTCTGAAATGTATAATAATGAAGAGTTTTCAGATTAAAATTTTTGAGGATTATTTAAAAGCATAATTGTATGGTGAAATTAGTAATTGATATTTTAATAAAAGGAAGCAAAGGGATACAAAATTAATTGATTTACCAGTGCAGATAGATATGTTAAAACATACAATACAAAAAGGTAATGATTTCTTATGTTGTTGTGTCTTTCGGCCTTTCCCAGTTAGGGGTCGCCACAGCGGAACTCCAGTCTGCTAATGATTGGCAGTAGATGTTTATGTGCCGAGTTTCCGGCTCTGACGCACAACCTTCAACGAAGGTACACCCATTCACGCATGTCATACAAAATGAAAAAGTTAAATACAAATCATCTTGAAATATTACAACATAAAGTATCAGTTAATTAGAAAAAAATAAGCTTTAGTCTTACTCCCTAATTTACGAAGTCTTTAGAGATTAGCTGTTAGATAAAAAAATAAGAAATAAGCATATGAAAGAGATTATTATACCAGATAATACTTATCTTGAGATATAGAAGCAATTTTGGAATGCTTTAGGAATTATTATAATAAACTAAATAATTATATCATTATTAGGAAACATAAGGATTCAGTTAAAACATTTAATATATATATATATATATATATATATATATATATATATATATATATATATATCTTAACTCAAGATCAATTAAAGAATTTAATCAATGAAAATAAAAGATCAAATTAAAAAGTTTAAACATAATAGAGGTCTAGTGATGCTGGAATTATTCCAGAATTATATAAAATCTTGTCTCATGAATTAGTAGTTATTTTATTTCATGTCTTTATGGAACTCAAATATAGCATTCCTCCTTCTTGGAAATATACGTTATGTTCTTTTTCATAACCTAGTTCCCTTTTAAAATATTGATTATAAAATATTTATGTCTATTTATGCTAATAGAATTAAACATATTCTGTCCTTAATAATTGATGAAGATCAGACTAGTGTTATTCTGAGCAGGCAACCCTTAGATAATATTAAAAGAATAATTACATTATTTAATTTTGCTAATAATTAAGAAGACTTTGTGTTTTTAATTTAGATGTAATTAAATCTTTTATTTCAGTAGATTGGTTCTATTTATCCTTTATATTATAAAATTACAATGTTTCTAGTAACTTTATTCAACTTATTAAACATCTTTATCAAAATTCTTTTGCCTTTATCAAATTAGTTTCCTTTGTCTCTCAATCAGTTACGATTTACAAAGGCATGAAACAAGGATGCCCATTGTTTCCCTTATTACTTGCATTAGTTATTGAGCCCTTTGCTAACTTTATAAGACTGAATTTAAATACAACAGGTTTTAAAGTTCATAGGTTCATAGATTAGTACTAAGTTAACTGCCCTTGCGAGCCATTTTAAGCCTAGCCAATTATCCCTTGTGAGACTCAAACCCTGCACCTTGTGTTTGTAAGGCAAACACCTTAACCATTAGACCACCCTCTAAATTCATTGTTGTTACCCTTCTAAAATTCAACTTTTTTGGTGATGACATATTATTAACAATTGGAAATACAAATGATTCCCTAACCCCTATAATAATCTTATGAAATTATCATAAATCCATATCAGAACTTTATTTTAACATTGGTAAAACAAATACTCTCTCAATTAATGAAAAGTTAAATGAGTCTTTAAAAAAATGCAAGAAAATTTAATTGGGTAAATGGATACTTTAAATATTTAGGGATTACTTTGTCATATAATAGCAAAGAAATAGCTTCAATAAATTAAAGTAATATTCTTGACTATATTGAATTATTAATGAATAAATGGGGCAAAATATTTCCCTATGGAAGATAGACTTACATTAATTAAGATGATTATATTACCAAAATTTTATATTTTCTTCAAACTACTTACCTTCCTCATCCCAAAAATCTCATTAAACAATTTAATAGCACACTTTTAAAATGTTTCTGGTATTCAGGTAAATCTAGATTAGTTTTAGGACATCATATAACAGACTGGTATCATCAGTCATTAAAACTGTAATAGTAATAATAGCATAACTAGTCAGCATATGTAAATCTCTGGAAATAATTTTAAATGGTTATTAAAGAGATAATGTGATAAATATTTCAATAAACCATTATATTATATTAGTAGCATTTTAAAAACATTCACAAGTTTCCATACCATTTACATGAGATTGCATTGATACTTTTAACTTTTTTAAAATGCTAGATGTAAGAAATCATAATTTAATTGTTTGGAACTGAATGATGAATGGGACTAAATTGTTTTCCTTTGATTTTTTTTTTAATTAGTAAATATGATATTGATATGAATGACTGGCTTAATATACAGTCAATAGACAATATATCATTTCTAAAGTTGAGGTAATAACCAGTGCTATAAAAATAGTTTCCCTCAATTAATTGAATAGTCTTGCACAATGACATGATATGGCTAAATCTTACTGTTCTAAAATTTACAAAATCATAAGCAATATGAAACCACTATTTAAAAATAATTATTGAAATTAGTTAATAATTCTGATCTATCTGAAAATGATACAAAGTTAATACTCTTCTCATCAAGAAGCACTTCAGCTTCCATAAAATGGAGACAAGTTTCTTAGAAATGTATGTACACAATCTTTATTATTCTACATAAGATCAAAATTATGAGTAAGAAAAAAGACATTGGAAGATGAAGGTGGAAATCCATTCTAAAGGCTGATTGGCAACACATGATATTTGACTGCAAAATTTTGCAACCCTTTTTGAAGAAGTTAATAAATTTATGCAAGCCCTATGTTCATATAAATTTAATTTTACCAAATCTCTGGTTTTGTTTAATGCACCACTTCCTGAATGTGTCCCTAGAAGGCAGTATCATTTTCTTTGTAGTTTGTTTGCTACATCTAGAAAAATTGTTACTGAAAACTGGAAAATGATATGTCTCCTTAATTTATGCTGAAAACTGGAAAATGACACTTCTCCTTCATTTATGAATATATAAACATTGTTAATGCTGTCAAAATAAATTAATCACTATAAAGATGAGAACTAATTTGATAACTTCTAAATATACCTGGTTAAAGCTTAGCATTTTATTTGAGAAATGTTAATTCAAGTTTTATTTATTTCTTTTTTTTATGAATATATAAACATTGTTAATGCTGTCAAAATAAATTAATCACTATAAAGATGAGAACTAATTTGATAACTTCTAAATATACTTGGTTTGACCGAGTCTCATTATACTGAAAGCTTACAATACTGAATTTTAAGCCATAGACATGATGTGTGTTTCCCTTCACCTTTGACTTGTTTGTGATAAAAAAAAAACATTACTGTAACTTAAAGTGCCAACTGTCAGAATACCCTGCGGAACAGGCGAAGAAATGAGGACATAAGAGCAGAAGCCAAAGTAGCTCCAATTGCAGAAAAGATCAAAGAGAACAGATTACGATGGTATGGGCACATGCGTAGAAAAGCAGAAGACAATCTGGTGAGGGAGATTTGGGACAGACAGGAAGAAGGTAAGAGGAAGCGAGGGCGTCCAGCAAAGAGGTGGATGGATTGTGTGAAAGAAGATCTGCGACAGTCAGGCATGAGTGTTGAAGAAGGCAGTTGAGTGGCACTGAATTGAGAGAGTTGGCGACAGTTAATACAATACCCCGACCCCATGTAAATGGGAAAAAGGGGGATGATGATGATGATGTCAGAATACTGATAGTAGTGTAGAAAGTAGCATTGTAGTGTTTCTAAATGTGGGTGTATCTCTCTACATTTTTATGGGACGTATTTAAAGTAATATGATGGACGTTTCATGTGCTCTGGCAGTAGTGACAGTGTGTACAGTACTGTAAGGTAAGTAAAAGGTATATGCCCTTTTCCTCCAATGTAGTGCGATCCTGAAGTTAATATATATAGTTGAGGGGGGTGTCATAGCCTCCCCACCTAGTTTTGTTTTATATCATACAGTTTCTTGGAAAGAGTTAGTCATTGGTGTTATAAGTGTGCATGTCTATGGCTTAAAATTCAGTATTTTGAAATTCAGCATTGTAAGCTTTCAATATAATGAGACTCATTCAAATGAGTTTTCAGTATTTCGAAAATTAGGTATTGTGGTCTCAGTCAAATGGAATTCAGTATTTTGAGTTTTCAGTCATGTGAAGTAGACCCATATATATATATATATATATATATATATATATATATATATGTGTGTGTGTGTGTGTGTGTGTGTGTGTGTGTGTGTGTGTGTGTGTGCGTGCGTGTGTGTATAGCATAGATCTTTTTCATGACAGTAGTCGAGTTCTGCTGAAAAGATTACTTGTTTGTAATATAAATATTGATGTCTGAATGCCTCTTGTGACATAGAAGTTGTTTTTTTGAGATCCAGTAAGTAATCTGCTCTTTTATTTCCAGAGTCGACTGTGGAGAAAAAGTCTTTCAAACAACCCTAACTCCATTTGTGTTGGGACAGACCTGAACAGGAATTTTAATGCTTCATGGTGTAGTAAGTAAATTTTATTACAGTGTCTTCACTGCAGGAAAAAATGAGATCTTTTCACAGAGAAGTTATTATAACAGTGTTTGCAAATTAGTCTTGACCATCAACAGCAATACAACAGTGTCTGCTCATCTGGGTAGTCAGCTTTACTACTGATCACTTTGGGGGGGTTGTGCCCTTACTACTACATGATTTTAGCTCTCCCTACTCCCTGCTTATATAGGAAACTCTCTTCAAAATGTAGTAATGACTTCCAAAGAGCTTTCTGGAAATAACCAACTCTGTGGCACAGAGAGATGGAGCCATAACTGCACTCCAGATGACAGGTTTAAATAGAGGCCCAGTTGATGCAGGAGCCAGCAGAGGAAGGATGGGAGTGAACAGTTGATATCATGTTTAGCATCACAAGAGAAACATGTTACTGCTTTAAAGGCTCCACCTCAAGGAAGGCTGGGTGTTGCATATCACTTAACTTGGGACAATGAAATCACAAGCCCACCAAACAGTTTGCATTCAGCTTGAAGGACAATGGATGTACACAGAAGCATGCTCTCACATGACCACTGAACTTTTAATACAAGCCATGATTACCATGCTTTCTGACCTACAGAGAAGGTTTTTGGATCATACAAAAAAATTTGCTAAATCCTCTAGAATGGTAGTCATGACTGCCTTGACCTGCCTCCCTCTCTTGATGTTCTCTGAAACAGAAAGTTGAGTAATATGTATCAGTCAATAAGGGCTTGAGGGTAATGGTAAAGAGAGCCAAAAGGAATGACAAAAATACATTTTCATGAAATTTTGCTTCAGCATTTTGTTATGAAATGTGTTTAGATTGTGTGAAAGTTGTGAGAATAGTAGGTTTTCCATTAGTATGTATTTACTGAATGAACTATGTGAAGTCTGAAACTAAAATGTATGTCATTATTTAGTGACTTGAAGTTGGGGATTTAAATTAATTTGCTCTAAAACTAGAAAGCTGATAGAAAAATCTTAGTTTTTGCAGTAGCATGCATTGCATTTTCTGGAGGATAGGAAGTCTGAAACTCAAATGTCTGCATTATGTAGTTTAATATGAGGTTGTGAGATCAGGGACAAAGTCTAAAATATTGATCTTATAAACTTAGAAATCTGCTAAAATAATATGTTTTGCAGTAGTATGCATTTTCTGAAGGATATAAAGTCTAAAACTCAATTATATGTTGTTATTTGTATTTATTGACTTGAAGCTAGAGAAGATCAGGAACAACTTTTAAATATTGTTCTTATAAACTCAGAAAGCTGCTTCAATGATATGTTCTGCATTAGTATGCATTTACTGAAAAATATGAAGTCTGAAACTAAAATGCCTGTCATTATTTAGTGACTTGAGTTTGGGGTCAGGGATAAAGTTTAAAATATTACTCATAAAGTTGATCAAATAATATGTTTTGCTTTAGTATATATTTCTGAAGGATATAATGTCTGAAAGCCAAACATATGTGACTGTTTAGTGACTTGAGGTTGTGATCAGGGACAAAGTTTAAAATACTGCACTTATAAACTCAGAAATTTGCTAGAATAACAGGTTTTGTAATTTATGCTTTTGTTAATTTACTAAAGCCTTTTTTGACTATTTCTGCATCACACAACAGTTAAATGTTTTACTCTAAAAGTGCTTAAACTTTCAATAAAAGTTCCTGATTGAATTTGCCCTTGTTTTTTTTTTTCATTTCAACTTTTCTTCAAGGCTATGTAAACAGCACATTGTAAATGACACACATTTTATGTAGGCAAAATGACATACTTTTACATATCAGGATAACAAAACATGGCAGATGAGAATCATTGCGTTGTCTGTGACCTGCATTGACATAGGGCCAGATTCCAAATGACTTGTTCTTAGTATAAGTGACTCACTCTGGTGCAAGCCTGCCCTGATTCTAAAAGATTTGTTCTCAGTGTAAGTGACACACTGTGATATAAGGCCTATCTATAAAGCAGGCTTACAGCAGGGCTCAGATTCCAAAACACTTGCTCTTGGTGTAAGTAACTTAATCCAGAGTGATACATCAATGTAATACATCAGTGTAATACATCAGAGAAAGTCACTTACATCAAGAGCAAACTCTTTGGAATCTGGTCCCCACTGTAAGCCTGCTATACTGATAAGCCTTTCACTGAAGTAAGTCATTGACACTGAGAACAAGTATTTTGGAATTGGGGTGCCTTACACCAGAGTGAATCACTTACAAGTGTAAGTCATTTGGAATGGGGTCCATAGGGCTTTAAAATGCATGTTTCATGCTGGTGGCAATGTAGTTAATGAAGAAAAAAGTAAAAGGAAATAGAAGAAAGCAAATAAGGAAACCAGAACAGCAATAGCCTGTAACAGGATTTGATACCTAGCTCAGTGAATAATTGAGATAAAACATAGACATCTTTAAAACTTTTTTGATTGTTATGATGATGGCTATCAGCTGATGGTTTCTGCCCAATAATATGTATGTCCCCAGTTGTCTATTTTAAGTGATACAAAACTATTTGGCACTTGGTGGCAGAGACAGCATGGCTATAATTCCCCTAAGTTGATACAGGACATAAGGACACTTCTTTTACCTAATTTATATACTGGTTTGTTGGTCTTCTAAAATGGTACCACTTATTGTATCATTCTAAGTTTCTATTCTGTGCACATACTGTTTGTATCCACATTATTTTGTTGTTCCACTGCCTAATTAATATAAATTTTTGATGCAATGCTACTTTCAAGTCCACATCAGGCTGAAACTACAAATGGTCAGCTCATGATCAGTGCTCTAGCCTGATTAACTAACTAACAAACTAAACAGGGAATTACTCGAAGAAAGGTGACTTTACTGAGCACCTAGAATCTTGTATTATGCAAGACCCAAAGCAACATGAATTCATAAAAAATGTGTTACTATTTTCATTTAAATAAATAACAAAACTAGGAGGCCAAGGAAGATGAGATAATAATTTTAGACAACAGTGTGTCACTGACTACCTGAGGGGGGAAAATGATTAGTAAAAAAGAATAGTTTGCCCGGAAATTAAATACTAAGAAGGCAGTTCACGTTACAGTTGTTACAGAGTACGATGCCTAGTGGAGCAATAATTAAATTCCAGTCAGGTAATACGCACTAGTGGGATATCACATGACAGTCCACTTTATAAATTGTTTACAGAAAGACAAGAAGGAAATAGCTGTAAACAACACAAACCCCCTAAAACAGGAGTTCTATTCAGATGATGTGCATAGGATACAATGGATTTTGACAGAGTTTGTTTGGTGAACAGAGATGTAGGATATACGAGTCAGTACAAACAATGCAAAGCAATGCACATGGGGAAAATACTTAAGTGACAACAATACAGCGATGGTGGAATTGTTAACAGAATTCAAAACTAATGGTTGTGGTGGGAAATCATAGTACTTTACATGGCTTACATTTAAAGAATGTCTGAGAAGAGACTATGAAATATTAAGATGAGCTGAAGTATCACACCACTAAAAGGAAGGCAGGGAGGACAAAAGTAATACAAGTGATCTTGTAGTCAGATAACTCGGATGTCATATCGGGAACATTGCTACTAACCGTAGGGATATCATTATCTACCTGGTATAAAGGAAAAACTCTGAGAGGAAGCAAACCAAATGAGCAAGGTCTTCAGCAGAAACCTGATGAAGATGGTGGAAGAAGATGTTTCTTTGTATTCTACTGAAAACAAGAAAAAGGGGATGAGTCATAAAAGAAATGTCCATGTACGTCACAGGAATCGAAATGAAAAGAATGCAACTGCCAGCTTACCAAGGCTGACATTTTTCTGTCTCTCCATGACAGGGACAGGATATGAGGAGTAGTCACAAGAGAATATTGCTGAGACAGTACATGAATGCATGCAACAGACGTAGTACACTCAGACTACAAAAATAAAAGGAAGCACAGTGCTGGATTGCTGGAGCCTATTACAAATAAGTGGATTACATAAACACAGCAGAACTTAGCTGCCATAATTTTCTATGTATCTGTAGATACTATGAATAGTTCACCTCGCTGATCAATATTCCTCAATAAAAATTTTTCACTGTGGGTTCTCCATATAAATATTAGATCCAAACATTTTCTCAGTGAAAAATACAGCAGATTATAAGAAATTCAAGTTAAAATTAAATTATTTTCTGCAAAATATTTTTTGTGTTCTGTTACATTACGTATTTCTCTTTTTGCAGGTATTGGTGCTTCACGTAATCCTTGTGCAGGTGATTACTGTGGATCTGGCCCAGAATCTGAAATAGAAACTAGGAATGTTGCAAACTTTATTCGAGAACACCTCTCCAGCATCAAGGGGTACATATCTATACATTCTTACTCCCAGATACTGCTATTCCCTTATGGATACACCTACTTACATGCAGCTGACCATGAGAAACTAGTAAGTATTTTGAAATGATTTTCTTTCACACATGTTAATTATTATATACTTAAACATAAATGATATATAAAATAAAAACTCTCTGTTGTGCCATATAAGACATCATGATACAGTCATTACATGGCATGTGTAAGAAAAGGAAAATTACAAAAAACAAGCACATATAATAAGCAGAACAAAAGGAAGGCATGTATTACAAAAACAGTAAATGGCTGATTATAGTAAAGGTAAGTTAAGGAATTTAGACAATTAGAGGAAATAACATTAAATGGATAGCATGCAGGCAGAATAAAGATAAGAGAAGAGCATGGAGGAAAGAGGGCTGAAAAGTAATGGGATGAGGAAGAAAGAGGGAAGTTAAAAGAGCAGAATAATAAATATGGGTTTGCACTGATGTATATGTCAGTGGAAGACAGAGACAGCGGGAATAGAAGGGCTGTCAGGGCATGTAGTGAGTGATGAAGAAGAGGATGTTAGGAGTTGAATGGCAAGAAACTGAAGGAAGAGAGAAAAGAAGGAACGTGGCACAGGAAATAGAGGCATGGCTAAAATGTAGTAAGGATGGGAGAAGCATGGAGGGGTATAAAGACAGTGATAGCTAGAATGGAAAGAAGTATGTAAAGGAAAGAAAAGAGAAAAAAACAACAAATCAAGTCAGTAGTCACAAGCAATACAAAGGCAAGGACATACAAAGTCTGTCTGTATGAGGAAAGGGGAACCATTAGTTTAAAAAAAAGCAGAAAATAGCTTAATATCTGAATAGCAATTCAGAATTTTGGAGTCAGAAAATAGCATGTTGTTGTGGCAAAATCTGTAGATCTCTTTAGCCCCCCCTGTCTTTGCTGTCTTTGCACATATATCCATCCGTCATCAATCTCTTTTGCCATTTTACACTTGGGGTCGAGGTGTCACTATAGAGTGACAATCATCTTGAGCCAAGGTTTACACATCCGGGTGGCTAGCCCTGCAGCACTATTTCATTCGTACCACTCACTCGCACGCACACTCTCACCTGCAGCTGATATAGAGTGTCCAACCCAACTACTGCATGTCTTTGGAATGTGGGAGGAAACTGATGCACCTGGAAGAAAGCCACTGCAGAGAGAACATGCAGACTCCGCATAGAAGGCACCCCAGCCGAGAATCAAACTGGAGAGCCTCTTGCTGTGAGGCGACAATGCTAACTGCAGCACCACTGCACCCATATATATATATATATATATATATATATATATATATATATATATATATATATATATAGGTCTAGGACTCTTGCGCGAACACACTTTTCGCTAATGGGCGGGCATACTTACATGAAAATGCTTTTCACCGAAGCAGAATTTTTGCGTAAGTATGCCTGTTGCGCCGGTCGTACTATGGTGTGGATAAGGGAAAATTCCCTTTTCCCCCCTGTAGTGTGATCTCAGAGTGAGAATATTAAAGTAGGAGGGTGTGGGGGGCACAGCCCCCCACATGGTGGGTGCAGGGGGCACAGCCCCCCTGCGTAAAACTAGATTTAATTTTTTTTTTTTTTTTTTAACACACTTTAGTGAAAGCGCTTTTTTGGTGAAAGCGCTTTCGTTAAAGTGTGTTCGGTGATAGTGGATTCGGACTGTTGAATTTTTATTCAACAGTCCTAGATCCATATATATATATATATATATATATATATATATATATATATATATATATATATAAATACAGAGGAATGAATGCGCATCACAAGGCCCATTGCCTCTGGCATTATGGGTACACAGAAAGAGACTGTAGGGGTATAAGCTTACAAAGTCTCTGTAAACAACTGTGGTAACTCCCAGACTCTTCCTGCAGCACCTGTCATCATCAGTTATGAGTGGTTGAAAACCCCAACCCAGACAAGTTAAACCCAGGTAAAGTTGCATGAATGCATGCTATTGAGAAGGGAACTGGCTTAGAGAAAATACACAGCCTCAGAAGTCAAAGCCTAACCACAAGCAACCCATAGCAAACTGAAAAGTTCAAGATCCTGGACTGTCTGGGTATTGTGTTGCATTAGCAGGTGCTCTAAAATGTGCTGCCAGATATCACATTAAATAAAAATACTGAGAAAGGTAATGAAACAATTGTATAAAATGTGACAGACTGTGTGTCTTGGATGCCATTAAACAAAAGCTTGACAACTATAAAGACCTGAGATTGCCAAGGTCACTGCTCCAGAAATGTATTCACTCTGTCAGTTGCATCTTTTGGTTGCTGCAGTAAAGGAGCACATACCTGCAATACCTGTTCTCCGACTCTTTCCAGACCATCAATTTCAAGTTTTGAAAACATTACCCAGCAGACTGTTTATAAGGAGTCTAGCCTAAAGTTTTCCATGTAAGTGTTAATGTTCTTCTGACTGAGACGGAAGCCTACAATTAATTCCTGTTAGCACACAATACTCATTTGATCTCAAGGTTAGAAGATTAAAAGAATAGTTCAAGGTGTTTTTTTCCATATCATTGGGTTGTCTGAAGTTCAGCTGAAAAATAATGGAGATGTTGTGTATTGAGCTACCACAGACCTTCAAGGATCCGTCACAAGAGAGAACTTACAGATGGAAATGGAACAAAGAAAACTGATAAACTCAGCTCTTATCACCCCAAGTCAGTTATTATTTAGTGTTTCAAGTTTATTGATAAAGAGATAATTCTCAAACTAGCTTGGGAAACAGTGCTTTAAACATACCATTGGAGTCTTCTTCATTTGGTGTGAACCTTTTCAACACATCTGACAGCTTGATAGCATTCCTGTCTGCTTATGTTAGAGCTATCAGGGATCTGGCAAATGAAATTCATTTGCAGTACCCTAAATGGACCAAGATCTGATTGGAAGAGGCAAACTGTATGAGGAGCTAGATGTGGCATGTGTTGGAACTGTGCAATGCAAGGAGTTTTTCCCAGATGAATTGTTTGAATTAAGAGGGCTGTCAGGCAAATATTGCTCTTCCTGATATTGCAGTAAAGCTTCAAACATTCATAAGAAGTACAGAGTAGCAGAAGAAGAAGATGCAGAATCAGTAGCTACATGAAGTGCTGTATTTGTGTACGACTGGGCTTGCTGTGTTACCTTAATTAGTGCTTCAAGGTTTCTTCCCTTTCAGTTTTATTGATTGGGAGTCTTTGTGGCATTATGCTTTTGTTCAAAGTTACTTTGCCATTATATGTTATACTCAGTACACGTATACTAAATGTGTCTCTTAATTACATTTTAATTATTATTCGCAAGTAATATTTGCTCAGTTATTCTTACTCAAACCATTGGTGGCAAAATTTCAGCTTTTGGGTGAAACCATGTAATTATTCCCATTACTGAGTTTCACCAGACAGGACAATGGGAATCTATTTTGTTAATCATGCTGAGGGTTTTAACTGGAATTATTTAGATTACTATTTTTTCTGGATGCAGATTTATTTTTCATGTACATAAATTGCTTGTGGGTCGTGTCACACTTTAATATCTTGCACCTAGACATGCTAAGCAGAGTTTATCATACCTGTTTTTAGAGGACTGTTTGGGGAGAGCCCTCTGTAATATGGAATAGATGAGACAAGGAGCTTATGGTGGCTTCTACCTTGAAAGATATCAGACAGTCTCAAAGATGTGAGAGCATTGGCTCAAATGGGAATAAGATACTTTCACTCACTGCAGAGTTCTGTAGAGATATTTGCTAGCTTTGTAAGCCCACTGGACACACCCCTTTTCATGGGTGACCCAGAAACACTGTCTGTTTAAGTAGCTTGAACAGGGAAATGCAGGTGGAAAAACTCAAACCCTGTACTTTAGGTACAAGAAGAGCCTCAACCCTCTGTGGTAACTGCCAGACTAATGTCAGTTCAGCTAATGACACTTTAAATTTTTGTTACACAATATGTAAACAGAAATTCTTCAAGTTAATACAGGTGCGCAGTGCTGACCAGGTCATTAATCAAAGAGTCTTCTTTGGTGTAATTCTCACCTTGTTGTCTCTGAAGGTAGAATAAAGGGCTTACACCATGTCTTTGTCTCAGTTTTACTCCTGATTTTACTATTATTCCAGGCCATTATTTTCCAAGTTTGATTTTGAGTTTGATATGACTCTTTGGTTATTTACCATAATTTTATAATGCTAGGGGCATCTGGATGTTGTCAAAGACTCACCACAATGAGCTGTTGTCCTTTTATTTTCATCTGTCTTCTATTAATTCAAGAAGGAAGTTTGCTACATTTTATTATATGCTACTGCCCATGGGAAGCTTTTTATATAATCCATGGTATTGGGGTAATTGTTTTGACTCAAACAATAGACTTCAGTCAGATAGTAGGCTGACTTTTTGAGGGGGGCAGTGGCACTTATAATTACAGGGGACACTTTGCGGTATACATAATGGACTAATATAAGAATATAACATTGTTCAACTTAATGAGTGAAATATATTTATAATGGCAGAGTATATAAACAATTAATTTTGTAAATCCTTTTTGGTCTGTATCAGACATTTCTTGGACTTCCTATGCTCAATGTGTAAAGTTACAAGGAGAATGGAGTTGTTTGTTTTTTCTAAATTGGAGGCTGGCAGCTTTTAGCATGTAGGTCACATGCATAGGTATGACTTCTCAGGGCTACAGAGACTTAGCAATAGTAACTTAACTTGCCTTGT
Source organism: Protopterus annectens (assembly GCF_019279795.1). Taxonomy (NCBI): domain Eukaryota; kingdom Metazoa; phylum Chordata; order Ceratodontiformes; family Protopteridae; genus Protopterus; species Protopterus annectens. Next base: position 1,844,530,376 of record NC_056728.1, read on the forward strand.
TGCATAATAAGGACTTAAAGTAGTGACTGAATATTAACATGTTCAACAGTCCAGTTAAGTTATCTACATGTTTCCAGTATCTAAAGTGCTGGAAGTGGGTTATTACGTGCCTTAGGCGATTATTCTGTCCTCATTGGTGCATGCTGAGCAGGTGGATGGTTTTCTTTAGTGCTTCCTTATCACCACCCATGTGATACAAGGAGCAACCATCTTAATTACACATGACAACAGGTTTCTAAGTCCATAAAATCTGAGCGCGTATAAGAGGGCAGTCTGTGAGCATCCCTTAGAGTTGCCAGAACATTAAGTCTATTAATAGGAAGTCCAAAGCTCAGTAATGATGACTATTAGCTTTAATGATTGAATCTGTGGAAGGGGAGCTAAATTGTATAGGGTATTTAAGTGTACTAAGAGCCCACTGGGTTCTACATCAGGTGTTTTGTGTAAGCTTGCCATGTTGGTAACAACCCTGCAAAGATTCATGCAAGAAATGTCAAATGGGAATGTAGACTCTGTGAGAACAACTATAACACTTGCATTTTTTTGCAGCAAAGATGTAAAACATAAGATATAAATTCTACGGTTCCTTCTCTTCGATAAACATACAGCAAAGCTGTAAATGTGCAAGCTGCATAAGAAACATGTAATATCTTTTTTCTTCAAACTGTATTCAAGAAATGAAATCAATATCAAGGAAATGAAAATGATTTCAGATAGGCACAGTAGCAACCCATTTTTTAAATCTGCCACTTCTTGCCAAACTCTGTGTTGCTATAAATGGACTTAAACTTATTAACAGAATTGAGTGAATATGCAAACAGGATGCTTAGACCCTGACTGCAGTATGGGAGCTTGCCATAAAAGACAATGCTTGCACAGTAACTGCCAATAATAATTTGTTCAAAGACACACCTCTGGACAGTCTTCCAGTGATGTGACTCTTTTCAAGTTTAGAGAGCAGACTTTGCTTGGCTTTTGAAAGAGACTGTGGAAGACTTTATGGGCTGAAAAGAGAAAGTTTGTTGACCACAGGTAAAGAGCTCATTTTCCATAAATTCTGAGTGTTCTTCAACTCTTAAAATATTATAACGTTACAGGTAGACAGATTCCATTAAATCTTTAATTAGTAGTAGAAGTAGAACCACATAGCTATACACAGATTTTTTCTAAATAATCCCTGGGATTCAGTAACCTCTGTGTAGGCCTTGCGCGAAGCCTACCCAGACTTTACATGTATGTGAGGTGAGCAGCAGCGCTCATTGCATATATATGCCCTGCACTGGGTTTAAATGTAAATAAGAGAGGTTTCACGACTGGCAACAGTGTTGGCAGCCAGGAAACTGTAGAAGCAAACATGGATAGCAATATTGTTTAAATCAGAGCACTGAAGGTCCGCAGTTTTCCGTGGAATGCCACAATGATCACCATGGCTTAACAGATAGCTCTCAATCTCTTAGCCTTTGTCCGTTGCCTTTGTCCATTTGTCTTGCACTATCATAATGTGGGGGTCAATGACCTAGAAATAGGGACATATTTGATATATTTGTTCTTTAGAAATGTGCTAGAGTAACCAGGGGGTTATGTCAAGTTACATGTTCTTAAGGATTTGAAGTCTGAAAGTCAAATGTACGTAATAATTGAGTTACATTAGTCCTGAGATCATTCCAGAGATATGGCAGGAAACCATAAATCTGATAAGGAACACGCCAAAAGATATTAAGGCAAAAATCTGGACATTCCGTGAAAATTTGGACAGTTGAGAGGTATGATTCTTAAGTATGTGATCCAAACACAGTACATGACAGTGTATCTTACACTTCATTTTATTGTGAAATCCCATTCCTGGCATTCTGTACTGAAGTTGTGTAAATGATCTGTAAGGGTATACAGACTGCCATGTAAAACAAACACTCAGGGGAAGTGTGTCTATTGAATAGGGACACACGGATGAATTGCAGGAATGAATACAGGGAAAGAGAACAGGTGAAACAACCTAATGTACAGCAGAAGAGGGCATGTCAATGGAAGATGGTTGTAGCAGCAACACCAATCACATATCAGTCTGGTACAGTAGGGACTGCACAGTGAAAATGTGTATTATGTGACTGTCACATAAGGTGACATAACAAAGGGAGGATGTCTGTGTGAGCTAAGCATCTTGCAGAGGATATCTATCAGGGATGTTACATACAATTAGGGTAGGGTGCATATTGTGAAGCTGCGCAAACTGATTTGCCCGAATATGATTAATCTCAGCAGAGGTCTCCAGCAAGTGGGACACAGATAAAGGCTCATGGACAATATTAAAAGAAGCAAGCACAATCATGGACTATATCAGAGTAATATCACCAGTAATATGTGATTTACAGTGATAAAAGATGAGTCTGCACAGACACAGTTGTACAACTATTACGATATGTCCACACTCTATGAGGGTAATCATGCATACTGTTCTGGCATTGTAACATCTGCTGGAGGTGTTAGGAGGGACACTGCTATACCTGTAGACGACATAGTGATCAATACAGACTATTTGACTGGTGTGCATGGCATATATATATATATATATATATATATATATATATGGCACAATCTACACTGTCACAAATGTTACCCATGCTATTAATGTTGTCAAACACCTATGTATGAAGTGTGCATCACTAGAACAGGTAGCACACATGCATCTAGTGTACCAACTTGATATGGGTTCGGCACCATCAGACAGTAATGTTTATGTCACATAAAGAATACCAAGCTATGACTAGTAAGATATGTGACAGCTCATTGTAACAAAGGTGGTACACTTCAGTTACGCATCACTGGAAGCTGTGAAGGAAGGTACATGAAGAAGGGTGCTTGTACTCAGTTACTGGTTTGATGAAGGCTGTGAACTATGGAGATATTATAGCCTTTGATGTGGATGTCCTTCACATACTCAGTAGTTGTGTTACATACAAGAAAGTAGTCAACACTGTGACCACATGCTGGCAGATGTTCCACTTACCATCTACCCCCAGGACACAGGTCACAACTGTTGGTCTGATTATGGGGTTTGATGTCTACATTATAGTTGGGTTGTGTGTTTGTTTTCCTGATGTAACAAATCCCCCCATGTTTTCTTGTCATTGCATGCATTGTCATGGATGTGGCAGCAATCTTTGGTGTGTGTTGATACTGTCTGTATTATACTAATATCACAGTTGGAGTCAATGACTGCCCACAATCTGTAATTGTTCAGACAGCTGTTTGAATACAGGATGTGTATGTCATCTGTGATATCCATCACTTAAATAATGGACAGAAAAGGGCCTAGCAAACAGCCCTGATGTATGGACCTGATCACTGGACCTGAGCTATAGGTCACTTCACACATGTCAACATATATACATGTCATGTATGTGATACACTGGTTTACCCACTTGGTGATATAGGTGTATATGGCCACATCTGACTGTTCATTGAATACCTCAGTGTGGACATGTGTCAGATGCCTTGTGCTTGTCAAGGTCAAAAGGGTAATAGTGCTGTCATCATGCATGCTCTCAGTGACCTCTTTGGGCACATCTAATGGATGTAACAGACATGATGTAGGATTAACAACTCACACAGTTCTGTTTCACACAGCCTGGATATTGCTAGTGTCAATTTAGAAAAGGTCCATGATAACATGTTGGTCTACCTCACAGATGAGAAGAGTCAGGTGTCCCTATATATGCTTGCATAGGATTCTGTTCCTTCCCAACTCACGTGGATGCATGTTGAAAACACCCTCCTACAGCAACATAGTTTGTGTGAAGGGTGTGTTGAAGTGTGTTTTCAACCATGTCAGGAAGGTGTATGTGCTGAGTCATGTGAAAGGTAAACTGTGATGTTGTCACAGCCCATTGATTCTGTGTGATAGGCCTGGATGAAGGTAAGACATTGCATACTGACTATCCCCAACTGACCTAGGGTTGGAATACACTCTCCCGCACAGGGATCATTGAGAAACTTTCCCAGTTGGGGATTAAACCTCATGTCATTAGATGGGCAACCAGTTGTCTCAATGACAGAACACATCATGTGAAAGTTGGTGAATCAATCAGTACCATTAGAACTGTTATCACTGATGTAGCTCAAGGATCTGTGCCGGGCCCTTCACTGTTTGGAATCTATTTCTCAACAGTTAAGGCTAAAGTATACGGGCTTTGGCTTACCACTTTTGCTGATTCTTGCATACTGGGTGCAATCATTAAGTCCAACCTTGATGATAACATAGTACAGAAGGGGCTAACACAGACAAATGACTGGTGACAAAGCCATGTGGTCTACAAATAAATGCAAAAATGTGTCTTTATTTTGGCCTTCTGCAAAGTGGAATTCCCTGCTAATTACAACACTGACAACAGTCCTGCTATGATGAAACCTAGTGATGCAAGTACTGGGAACACACATACAGAACACTATGAACTTCGACCACCAAGTGTCCACACTGGTATTGAAAGCCTATATTGTGCATATCATAAGTCACATCATCATAATTAGATCTCAGTATTATATAACAGCACTGTACTTGAACCTCATCAGAACACTAATATAGAGTATAATGCTCTCTTTTGCATGCACCTCACCAGACACATACAGCAGCTGGAGAGACCACACAGGTTACTCACCAAGAAAACACAGTGCATACAAACCATGCCATGATGTATGTGGATAGACTGAAATTCATGCCTGTAATCTGCATTGTATAAGATGAGGTGACTTCTGCCTGGCCTCCATGCCAGTCTCTGATCTTGACCTAGTGGGAATAGCACACATCCACAAATTAGATATAGCTGATGGCATCAGCAGAGTCTGGTGAGCAGAATATTTATTTAGTTAACATTTGTTTACCAGGAAAGTCCAACTTGGAACAAGCCAATTTTCAGAGGAGGTCCGGGGAGAAATACTCCAGATGTATGGGGCACATGCTGGTGTAAAAGGCTCTCTGTAATATCAAGCAAGTGTATATATATATATATATATATATATATATATATATATATATATACACATATATATATATATATATATATATATATATATACACAGACACACACACACACACACACACACACACAGACAGACACACACACACACACATGCCAGTTGACTGCAGTGAGAATAGAACCCCTACCTATCTAAATACACAGACTACAGAACTCTGCATTTAAGGTAAGTGCCACAGATCAAGTCTGACATGGAGTGTCTTAGACAACACTTTATAGATGATGACATCAGCGGTGCCTGATAAGGAGAATATGGCAATAACAGTGCCCTACATGCTGGTGTAAAAGGCCATCAGTAATGTCAAGCAAGTGCACAACAACAACACACACACACACACACAACACACACAACACACACACGCACACACACACACACACACACACACACACACACACACACACTTGACTGCAGTGAGAACAGAACCACTACCTAAGTACACAGACTGTAGAATTTAGTACTTTATGCAAGCACCATAGCACAAGTCTGACATTTACAAGACTGCAGGTCAACTTATGGTGATGACATCAGCAGGGCATGTTAGAGAGGAGAAGGCCTGCATAAGTTCATAGCTTCATAGGTTTATAGGAGGTTACAAACCTAATGGCCCTAGGGTGTTTACAAGTCTAGCCATGTAAAACACAAGTACCCTTATTGAGCATATTTAGATGTTCATTGATAGCACAGAGATTTTGTGATCAGCACCATCTGGCCCCATCCATGAGGGACATAGGTGCCACCCTACAATCACCCATCCAGTTGTCAAGGTTGCATTTGAATAGGGTCTTTGAAGAGCACTGCTTCACATGCAATGGGAGCCTATAACAGAGGAGTGGCAATTGTGCTAGAGTAACTAGGGGGTTGTGTCAGGATACATGTTCTGAAGGATTTGGGAGATATATCTGTCACCCCAACATGTTCTGTTTATGTCACAGGTTAGGCTGAGATCCCTGAAGCAAGTTATTCTTGTCTCATTTGATTTGCAGATGTCCAGCATTTCCAGTAGGACATAGTCTGAGACTGGTCTATAGGCCAGACATAGATCACCTTCAGCAGTCTGCATGATACTGAGTACAGTAACAAATCTTTTAGTCTTTCCATGTATGTCATGTTTTGGAGGCCCTTGATTCTTCTGGTCACAAACCTCTGTGTTTTCTCCAGTTGCTGCAGGTGTCTGGTGAGGTACAGACAGAATGGAGCACTGTACTGAATTAGTGGTTTGATAATGGTAGAGTACAGCAGAGCTATGACTCCCTGGTCTTGGATGTGATGCCCTTATAAATAAATAATCACTATATGTCCATAGTGGTGAGACACAGTTTCTACATTGCACACCAAATAAGGTGTGCAATGCAGAAAGTGTGTCTCACCACTATGGACATATAGTGATTGAAGTGTAGACTGCTATCAACATGTGTTCCCAAGTTTCCGATCACTGTATATGAGCTTAGAGAGGTGCATATCATAATTAGCAGGGGTACTTCGTTGCCAAGGGAGACAATGAGGCATTTTTTTGCTTTAAGGTTCAGTCCATGAGTTTGGCACCAATCATTTGTCTGTGTCAGCCCCTTCTGTAATATGTTACCATCATTGGGGATTCTATATGACTGCATCCAGCTGATAGTCATCTGCAAACATGGTAAGCCACAGGCCATCTATCTTTGCCTGGACTTCAGAGAAATAGCTTCCAAACAGCTGACAGCCCAGCACAGATCCTTGTAGTATTCCCCTTGTAAGTGGTCTAATGGTGGAGGTGCAGTTCCCACCTTAAACAGTATGTATTCTGTTGGTGAGCCAATTGGCTATCCATCTCGTATTGTATGGGTTAATCTCCAGATGGGAGATTTTCTCTATGATACCTGAATGGGGGACAGTGTCAAAGGCCTTGGATAACTCAACATATACAGTATGCCCTGTTATCCCTCATCCAGGTCTTTGGGGTCAGTATCAAAGAAGTCCACTTGGTCTAAGAAGCAAGATATACCCCTGACAAAACCAAAATGGGTCGGGCATGTGTTGAAGGTCACCTATGTCCCTGTGGGTAAGGTCCATGCTGATTCCTTCCCTAGCCTTGCAGCTAAGGCTTTTTAGGCTTATGGGTCAGTAGTTCTAGTCCTGCATGTTAACAGATTGATGTGCATTGCATATCACACAATATTTGGGTTGCATGGCTAGGCTTAAAAAGGCCCTTGTGGTCATTACCCTGGCAAACACCTATGAACCTGTTTGATGTTAATTTCTGTAGTGTAGGTGATATATGTGTGAAAAAAGTACTGAGACACCAGGATTGCAGTGCTGGGGGGAAGCAACACATGGCTGTATTGTAAATATGTGACATATTGTGAGATAGGGCTTTCAGTTTGTTATGTTTCCACATGTAATTTCATGTCACAGACAGGAAATGGACAGTAATACATTATAATATTTACTTTTTCATAGCACTGCGAGCAGCAGGTTTGCACAACAGTTGGCAAAGTGCATGTGAGATAAACATTTCCGTTCATTTTTCCCTGTTTGTGCATAGTTAAGTAGTGTACAAACATGAGCCTCATTGCTAAAGTCAGTGTACTGAGTCTATGAAACACACCTGCTGCTTAACTGACTCTGTGGCAACAGGTGTAAATGCATTGACACATTTCTTTTTGAGCCCAGTTGATACTGGGTTTGAATCCAGATGTATCTAATACTTTTAAATACTTTTAAATAAACAGTGATAATGCAATGACATTAATTCTTTATAGTACATGTGCTGCTGCATAGCACAGTAGGGTTAAATGAGATTGCACAGAGATACCTGCAGCATTGTACTGCTACTCACACTCGCTTGTCATTGCTGCACGTTGCAAAACTCCTCAGAAATATATAGACCAAAAAGTGAAGGGATCCATTGCTTTTTCTGCTACTTATGCGCGTTGTGTGTAATTCTATTTTTGACCAGATTACAGGTGATAGAATGGGGTATATAGGATATTGGTGGAATGGGAAACAAGCAGGGGGAAGCGCAAAGGGAAAGCAATACAGGAATGTGCAGGAGAGAGTTAGGAAAGAACCATAGTTATCCATTTCTTCGACAAAAACTGATCATATGTGCATAATATTATCTGAATTTGGACTGTCACCTCTAGAGAGAGGGTTGTCAACAATGTAATCATGTTGTATAGCCAATTGTACTGAATCAACAGTGTCAGGAAGACACATGCAAAATGGAAAGCTATGTATGGGATGATTTTTTTTTTCTTTTGTGGGACAGGTGCCCGTTTTTTTTTAATTCAGTAAGAGAGGACAGCTGGGTAAGGGATGTAGGTATGGCTGAGTCAGCTAAGTTGGGTAGGTGAGGAAGCAAATGCAAACAAGGCAAAAAAGACAAGAGACAGAGATGGTGAGGGATACAAAAGGTTGGGGGACACCATGACTGGGGTGAGGAGGCAACAGTGAGAATTGAGTCCTCACCCACTGGACTGTCATCACTATCCCCTTATTCCACTGGCAGCTAGAGTGCTTGATATCCTCTCCTCCTATAGACCATAAGGTTGAGCAGCCTCTCCATCTGGGGTAGGTGTACACCAGTGGTGCGGTGCATAATCCTACACACCAACTCTTGCATCTCCAAGCAGGTGATGAAATCACTGCTCCCAGAAGGTACAACTGCAGCAGTTTCCAGGGCAGTACTACCAGAGAGCACAAGTAGTGCAGGAGCAGTAGAGGCGGTGCTGCCACGTTGGCTCCCAGATGTGCTGGGCATCAGTTCTGGAGCCAGTGGAGCAGGGGCTGGTTGATCCATTGCTGTGGAGCATTTAGTGATGTGGTACACATGGATGACATGAAGACATTTTGATGACACATAATAGAAAATAAAAAAGAGAGCTAAGGCTTGGAGAGAGAGAAGAAAAGAGACAAAATTAGTATCATCATATGGACATACAATGCATTAATACAATTATACAACTCTGTTATCTGTAGTATTACATTTAAGTATACGTCCTAACAGATACACACTATACTACAGATTACTGAAAGTAATCCTTGAAATGTGCATATATTGCATATATGCATGTTCCAGTTATACAGATTACAGTTTACAGCAGGCCATTTGTGTCACTGGTATAGATTTTTAATTTAATGTAAATATTATTGAAGAAATAACAGCAATGTATAGTTGTGAACGGTGGTATTTGAACCCACAACCTTGGACTACAGTCTAGTACCGGACTCCTACAATTGGTTTGTGCAAGTGACTAATGCATGCATACTCGCTTTTACAGTTGGGATATGCATGTTCAATTTGATACAACTCTATAAAAGACCAAAAAAAGCTATCTTTAACTTTTAAAGCTACAATAACACTTCCCTTTTGCTGCATACGTACCACTTGCTTCCCTCAGTCTTTCCAGTTAAGCAACAAGAGCCTGCCAATTGAACTCATATTCAGTGTAAGCTGTGGAAAGAACAATGAAGAACAGAAGAGCATTATGCATACCAGTCTTGCCCATATGTAGCTTTCTAAGTCTTACAATTACTCTCTTATTTTCATACTTTCACAACTGTGGGATGTCTGCAGTCTTAAACTCATTCAACCAACAGTTGAAAGTATCCCTCTTTCACCTATGTAGGTCATTAAAGTGATGCTTACACTGCTCTCCAGTGAGTGGGATACCAGTGGCACTGGATACAGCCTGGGCCACACAATTCCATGCCTCAGACTTGTACTGGTGGCTAGAATACTACCCCCTCCCAACATAAGCCTTTAGCTCTGGCACTTTACCAGGAGTCCAATAAATATCCTGGACTCCTAGACACCCCACCTCTGTGCTCTAAACTTGGCACCTTCCTCTCTAATGCCAGCAATATCTATCAGCCAAAATAGAGCAATAAAAAACTGATGTTTTCCCAACAATTCCAGTTATCGTGTTTACTGTTAGTGCACAAACCCAAGCAACAATGCCAACCACATTGTGTGATGTTAAGTGGAGAGTAGCAGTGACAATCAGGGAGGAATTAAATTAAAATTGGAAGGTTAATCTGACACCTGGCCTTAGTTTGAGAGGTCTACTGATGTAGCCTAGAAATATATACTGGAAATTGGAAGGTAATTGTTAAGTGAGTTAAGTTTGCAGACATTTACTGGGGGCATAAATGTAATGACATGACACATTTGTTTTTCCCTTTTTACACTGAAGAAAATTGATTTTTCCACTGTTGGATTCAAACCTAGGCATAAGGGACAAAACATTTTCTTCCACAGCTTTTATTTTCCATCTTTGTCACAGAAGAAGTGCTCCTCAGACATAGGCTGGAATCATACATAAATACAGGTGACAATTTGAGCTGTTATACATGTACATGTGTGACCTGATAAGGTTATTGGATATAGATCCAGTTGTGTATGTGTGTTATGTAATTGGGAAGCCCATGTAAGTCCAGATAGCAAAATTATACTTACAGAAATATAGTAGACAGTATACCCTCAATCATACATCTGAAAACACAATAATGGTGTCTCATCTCTCATACATATAATTCATATCAGTTCCACTATCTAAAGTGTTATAAGTGGAAGTGAATATAATGGGAAGTGGAACAGCAGTAAAATTGTATGGAATATCCTGTATTAGAACCGAGGACCATGTGTATGGCAGTCCTACACTTACACCTGTTGCCACAAGAGCATTGAAATAACCTTTGTCTATTTTTCATTCCTATAAGATGTGCTGACACAACAGTAAAAATAGATTGCACACCCTGTACTGGAACCCAGGACCATCTGTACTCCAACCCTACACTTACACCTGCTGCCACAATACTAGCTACATGACATTTTCTAATTTCCTAATCATTCTTAAGGTCTCTGTGTTACCTGCTGTGCAACACTGCTTAGCAGGTTTGTGCGATGCCCACCAGAATTAATTGAATGCATCCAGTTTCATTTATTGGCTGGCTGAGTCCTGTCTGCATGTGTTTGATGTGATGGTTGCAGCTGCTGAGGAAACTTTCTAAATGCCATTCAATGCCACTAAGTGCAGTTGCATGACGGAACACAGAAATTACAACAATGTATTGGTTTGACCTGTGCCCTTGTACAGATGCTCTGTTTGCAGGTGCTCTACAGGTGTTCTGTCTGCCTCCTGGGTGGGAAACTGTCCAGTTTGTGCACTACTGTGCTTTGCACAAACAAGATGAGCACAGCCAAACCTGACAAACATTCTCTCCATTTCCCATGTTTGAGTTAAGCAGTGCATCACACCCCCAAAATATAAATAAAAAGAGAAAAAAAAAAGAAAAAAAGGGAAAAGTAGTTGAAATGAGGAAAAGCAGCCTATGACATCCACACTACAAAATGCTAGAACTCATGAGATATTTCTACGTACATCTGGATTTGAACTTTCACTCCAATGAACCTTCAGAACACAATAAGTGCCTTATCCCTCTTTGTTACACAAACACCTTTTCAGCAAGGAACTGAAATCATTCTGCATACACCCAACTGCAACATCACCTGCAGTAATATGAAACCATACACGTGTTATTTGTACATTTATTTTTGGATTAAGTGATCACACAACCAGTTATGAGTATTGCATGAAAATATGCAGCTCTGTCTTATGTTTGTGTGATCGTTGCTCACTCTTCTCCTATCTGACCAATTATCTGAGACATGCAGTCTGTAAGCCATTCTATATCATTGTCCTTGAAATGTGTGAGAATATTAAATGGCAATAATATAATATGCAGTTACCAACAAATGAAGGGGAGGTTGGATGTTAATGAACAGAACCTGGGAACTGTGTGCTGCTTACTTGCATTTTCAACCTTGACAAAATTACATCTAACACTTTGTAAGTCTAACCTGACACACCTACTGGGTGTAGGGCAGTCTGCATTGCTGTTGTGTTTCCTTCTCCCTACCAGTAATCATTGACGGTTGCAATCTATTAGAAACAAACACTGAGGGAGCGTCTGCACTATGTTTACATTGGCTACACAGAGCCAAGTATTTGGTATTCAGCAATTCTAATGATTTCACACTTCCTTTGCATTTGTACCATGCTGACATCCCTGAATCTACACCATAAGAAGGCAACTATGTAGCTAGGGAAACTGAAAGTGAGGAGACTTGTTTGTGTGGAGAACACAGAAAATAGGCTATTACTTTGGGATATATCTTCACAGAACATTACTAAACTTGAGAATATGTTTAATAGTTTTATATATATAGATATATATATATATATATATATATATATATATTGATTAGCAAAGGCTTTTACACTTTTATCTGTATGCATTAGTGAGAAGTGTATTGATGGCATGGGCATGTTTGTCAGGGCAAGTCACAGGTATAAGTGATTGGCAATACCTTAACATGGAATGTTCTGTGTTAAATCTGTAGACAGTTCATGTGATAGCACTTTTAGCATTTCAAAGATGGTATGTTAGCAAAATGTGTCATTTGTTCATTCTTTTGGTGGTGGGGGAGCAAAGCTGCATTTCTGTTATGGCACAACAAGGATGTGTTGCTATTGTTACTCTCCTTTTTTTAAACCCAGCCTGTTGTTCATATTTCAAATCTCTAGACTGTTTTATGTTTCTCCAGTGGGTAATACTGAACTCTTACCTTTTCTGTTTTATCTGGGAACAGTCATCTTGCAGTTATGTGATACTTATATCTATTATCTTTCTGTTGTCTTTAGGACACCTAGGACTATGGCACCCAGGCATCTCAATCCTCGAAAACCACCCTTCACTGACCCTGAGAATCAAGTCATTGTTGAAGCTTTTAGGTGACATGGTGCCTTCTTGCTTGATAGGGGATGTGGAGATATGTCAGGCAGAATGCAGATTTGGCAGTAGATAGTTGCAGATGTTAATGCAGTGGGCAGCCACAGCAGGGAATAAGACCAGCTGCACCATAGGGTCACTGACATAATCTCATCTGCACAGAGGAGAGCAGCTGCAGTGGCCCATGACCAGATTGGTACAAGGGGGACTGCTACAGAGCCTCCACTAACAGCAAATGAAGAGTTCCTGTCCACTGACAGGGATCCAGACAGCTCCCAGGAAAGTGCAGAACAGCACAACTTGAGATTGCTGCTACTGTTTCAGAGACAGCAAGCATGTCCCAGAAGTAGCTTCCAGGTAGGCTTTTGTATCTTAATTGTTAAATACTGTTGTATAGTAAAACAATTTAAATCAATACATTAGTTCCATATCACAATACATTTGTTGGAGGGGGAATTGAAGATTGCTATAGTTAACAACGCTTTCTGATTGATTACACATGGACTTAGGTTGGACTTGTCATCCAAGTTCTTGTTGAAAGTATAGTTAATGGACACATAAAGGGGAAAAAGTATTACCCCCTGTGTTACTTTTAACTGTTATGATGTTGTCTTTAACTTTTGCTTAACTTATTCCCGGAACACCTGGCTTACAGTGCATACCATCATCTGCATGTGGTATGCCAAACATTTTCATGTCAGTACTGATGAGCAATTCAAAGAAATATTTTAGTGTGTGATGTTGACATCAGGACTGTTGTGTGTACTGCTGTACTGTCTAATAGTGGCACCACTGTTTTTTGTTAGCATATATTGGACTATAGTAGTGTAGGTATTACTTGTTCCTGTGTTTTTTGCTTATTATCACAAGAGATCCTGACAGTGAAAGTGTGGGTTTTCTACCACCTGATGTCTGAGTAGCAGCAAACTCTGATGATGATGGTGGCCAAACAGAGTCACAGTCAGGAGGGGGGGTGCAGAGGTTGAATCTGACACTGAAGCTGACATACAGCCATCCCCTGAAATTCCATTGGACGCAGCCCATTCCACTGAGCCCTCAGATGTTGGACAGGTGGAGGGTGAGACAATCAATCAGGGAAGTGTGGTTACTGTGGCTTCAGTACCTGTTGACTCTGGCCATAGTCAAAGTGTGGGCAAGGTGTCATGCAGGAGGGTTTTTAGGGTTGCTCAGAGGAGGCCTGCTGTCCATCTTCTACCTGATACAGGTGTCTTTTCCCATGCCACTTAATGTATGTTTAGGGCCATCATGGAGGCACAGGTACATTCCCATAGGTGCTCCAGACAAATGCTTAGGGTTGTAGATGTGGCACAGGCTGACATGCGTGACTGCCTCCACCATATTGCCAATTCAATGGATCGGATGAATGACACATTGGAATGAGCAGTGTCTATTATGGAATGTCTGCTGGAAGGAGAATGGTATCCTCGTTGGCATAGGTCAGTCACATCATCTGCTGTTAGCCAATGTGGCCAGGCCTGATCACACTTCCATAGTGGCAGTACTTCCACTGCTCCATCAGTGGTTGAGTTGTCCACACCCAGACATGGCAGGCCATGGGGTCATGGTCCTGGGGGCCCTCATGAGGGGAGCTCACCCAGCAGACATCCGTCACATTCAGGTAGCAGCAGTGCATCTGATCATGGACATGGATGTGCTAGTGCAACTCTTGCCAGAGCCAGTTCTTGTGGTCAGGGACGACAACAATAAACTGCCACCTCTACCATGTATGGCTCATACTTGTCCAATATACCAAGATGTAGAGTTAGCACAGAGCTTGGCTGTGTTTATGCAGATACTCACACACCAATTTCATCTGGAGGGCCCATACAGACACACACAGATCAATTACATGGTTCAGTCGTGCAGCTTAAAACTAATTTTGTCTTACTGGTCATTTGTTGCTTTATCCAAATGTCTGCTTGCTTCTCTTTGTTATTCACACACAGTCAGCGACCTTTTGTGTCAGCCTAGGCTTCCTACCCGCCCCCCCACAACACTCTGTGCAAGTGCTGATAACTGTGCCATATCCCTATTTTGTATCTTTTTGATTCAGGGATAAATAAACTTTGTGCCTGATGCTCAGGGTGAATAGCTGACTGAGTCCTTTGTATATGTGCATTTATGATGTTTAATTGGTAATTGTACCTTTGACTTATATTGGTCTTAGAAAGTTAAGCTAATAGCATCAAAATGTTCCATTTTTATTGTTAATGATCTTGTGAGGGTTGGGAAGTCTGAAACTGCAATGTGTATCATTACCTTCTAACTTCTCTCCTTAATGATTTTCCAGTACAAAATATGGTGCTCAACTGAGGGCATGCAGTGACTATCACTACTTTTGAGAGGTATGACTGTGTGAATCTTTGATGCCTGAGGCCTACTATTTTAATAATGGACACATATGAGTCAAATAAGTCTCTGCTGTCATATGTTAAGGTCCTTTCTGTACTAATTTCCTACCTTTTACTTGCTTACACTACCAAGTAACAACATGCAAGGATATGCTAGTTTGCAGCTTACACAGTTGATTTACAGCTTGTTGAATAGCTCCTCCATCTTGGATTGGTTGATTAGCATATAACTCAGCTGCCTATGCTGTAATTTGCATGTTAAGGTGTTTGCCTTGCTTGCACAGCCATACAAGGCTCTACACACTGAGTTGAGCTGCTTACTGAATCCAAAACACTGAGCTACCATGTGAGCATCAGGGCAGTGGAAAGGGTCCACGTCCGTGTAGGCTTTACTGAATCTGGTCAAATATTTAAAACATTTTATTTTGTACTTATAAGAAAGAGTATATTTGCTTGCATGCTTAATTTCAAAGCACATTGCCTAATTTTATTTATTTTTTAATGTAAAATTGTAGGACTGGTTGTTTGTACTGCACTCACTGCACTTACCTCCTTCATGGATTCTGTACAGAGATCCATTGACTCAGGTAATATTACGTTGGTACTACTACTAGACCTGTCGAAGGCTTTCAATATAGTATCACAAAAAAAAGCTTCTACAACATCTTTCTACTATCAGCTGCACTCCACCCACCAATGGTTTAATAGCTACCTCACTAATGGGCAACAATGCGTAAAATGGCAAAATACCCAATCAGAATACCAAACCAACCAAACTGGAGTACCACAAGGGTCCATACTTGCACCTTTACTCTAACATATTTACCAACAACCTACACATTGCTTCTCCTCTTACCGCTGTTATCCAATATGCAGATGATACTACCATCTCCTCCTCAAATAACTTACAACACCTCCAACAAATAACCCAAGATACCTTCACCGCAATCGAAGCCTGGTTAACCAAATCACAACTACTTCTTAATGCCAGAAAAAAGTGTCTACTCTTCGCAGCAAAACCCCTCTCACCTGAATCTCACTTTTATATTTTCTCCCAAAGCAACACAGAAATTGAAATTGTATCCCATGCTAAACTATTAGGTATTACCATTGACAATAAACTTACATTTGAACAACATATTGGTAATGCCATTAAAAAAAAACCAGTATAAATTAGGAGCCTTGCACAGACATAAACATTTCATGGACAGCACCACCAAAAATGCTCTCGCCAACACTTACTTGCTACCCTCCTTGTTATACTGTGCCCCCATTCTTACTAACTTGTACTCATCTCTACAAAATAAGCTCTAGTCCTGCTACCATAAAATCACCAAATTTGCCACAGGAAGCTCTCATACCACTCATATCACTGCCAAGCCTTAAACGAATTAAACTGGCAGCAATTTCCACATCACCTTAACCTCATTCAACTGTCCATAGCACATAAAATTGTCTACAATCCAAACAACTGCCCTGCCCTTAAGAACATTTTAATACCCTATAGCCTCACCAGAACCCTTGTCTCTGAAAATAAACAAGACATATCTGTACATGTACCAAACAAAAGAGCCGGACACTGCCTTTACTCATACACTGTCGCTAAACTATGGAACTCACTTCCAACCAGCATAAACACCATTAGCTGCTTCAACAAATTTAAACTCACCCTAAAGAACTACCTACTAAATACTAAAATCTGCCCCTGCATCTATCCAAATAGATAAACGTCTTACTCTCCTTGGGACTTCTTCTAGCTTACCCAATCTTCACCCATCAAACCAGTAGGAAACTCTTTTTGATCTAAAAGTTATTTTAAACAACTATGTTCTTACTATAAATCTCACTAACCTTAACTATCATTCTAACCTCTCCTCCCTTTAAAACTACCCCACTAGTGATTTTTTTCCCTTTATTAATTTTTTCAACATAACATTACCCCTCTAGTGATCTTTTCCTTTCTTAACTTTCAACCTATTTAAATATTTAAAAAAAACTGTGTGTGCATGTGCCCACACATGCACCCATGTGTGACACTTCTCAACAGCTATTATTTAAACACAGCACAGTCGTTTTTGTTCCCAGAGATTTGCCTTGTTCCTCTTAGATTTACTGATTTCCTCATAAAGCCAGACCTGGTTATGGGGACATACCTTATTAGATAAAAATGTAAGCCTACAAAATGATGCCTTATCACTTACTATACTGATTCTGATATTTGAAGAACTGTATTGTGTGTGTGTGTGTGTGTGTGTGTGTGTGTGTGTGTGTGTGTGTATGTGTGTGTGTGTGTGTGTGTGTGTGTGTGTGTGTGTGTGTGTGTGTGTGAAAATAGTCTTTGCAAGTTTCAGTTACTGCTGGTAGGACAGCATTGAAAGTCACTGGACTGAGCGTGAGGAAGGTGAAATTCTAACTCCCACTGTTCAGCTCTACATTGTGACACTTAGGTGAAGCAGGCATCTATGACAGTTTCCTCAGATATTGTCAGATGGCAATAACACAGACTATGAGACCATAATCCCTGACCATCATGTATTAACTGGGAGCATCTGGTAGGATTTAAAGCCTGTCCAACAAACAATTTTTTCACCAAAAGGTGTGGTCATCTTTGCAACCACAAGTCATATATGCAGCACTATACCTTGCACAGCAATTATTTTATTTTTTAGACAGTGTAAGTTAGGAAAACAGATAAAATTAGGTCTGAAAAGTATGGCAAGATGTCAGTGGTACAACCGGTTAAGGAGTATAAATCAAAGGGACTCATGCATGCTGTATGACCAAGTATGAGTTAATTTCCTGTTTGCCAGTCCACTGAACCTTAAGGCAGCTCAGCAGAGGCTGCAGGAGTGAAGCATGCAGCACAAAGACAGTTCAGCATGTCCCCAGATGATCTCAAAATACAGATAGAACAGCCCTGGTAGCCTAGGACTACTGTTTCCTTAGTATTGAGAGGAAATAACTTTGATAGTATTATCTGAGACTCTGAGTGTGTGTCGATTATCACTACCAAGTAGATGAGGAGCAATGGCTGAGGTTGCTAAGCCCTATGCTCACAAGCAAAGCTATGTAAGCTATCAGGAAATTAAGTGATATAGATTGTTTAGACTACAGTTAGGTAAAGTATTATATGTGAGAAAGCTTGAAAGTTATTCCTGATGCTTATAAAACGTTCAGAGAACACATGAGAGAACTAAAATACAGTGTCAGTGGTTTAATTGCAGGATGAAGCATGTACTTTAATAGGAGGCCAGAGGGTATCATATGACTACTTTTAAAAATGTTGAAACACCTTATCATAAGGTAGTGAACATTCACTATTCCTGATGATATAACAATTTGACAGATAATAAATGTGCCAGTGCTGAGGATTTGACTAGAAATGGTGGCTTCTATCCTGCAGCAGAGTTCAACTGAACAAGAAGGGGATACCCAGTACTACACATGAGTATAATAGAGCCCATGGAGGCAGTCTAAACCATTACAGCAGGTTCCACAGGCAAAGGGGAAGCCATTGGTTCCAGTACACAACAAGGTTTTGGGACTGTATGTTTTCATTGTAACCAAGTGAGGCACATATGTTCCAAAGGGTCTATATTAAATCAGCGAATGCTTAAAAAAGCGAACGCTGATTTATTGACCACATGTAAGCAAAAGCTTACAATCCCGAACACTTGGAACATCGATTTTTTTCCCAGGGAAAAAAATCACTGTTCCACAAAAAGAAAAAAGAAAAAGAAAAATTTCAAAACATTACATAAAGTGGGGGGGCTTTGCCCCTACACCCCCAATGTGGGGGCTGTGCTCCCCACACACCCCTACTTAAATATACCAACTCTGAGATTGCACTGCAGTGATGAAAATGTAACGGAGACGGCCAAGAGATTTCTTTCCCAGGGAAAGAAATTGCTTATATGCCGTTTCGTTATTTTGCTGTTTCGTGCTTTCAAGTTCAATCAAGACGCATTCGAAGAATTGCATTTTCGATTATATAATAGGACCCCGTTCCAAATATCCACAATGATAGGGTGGGGAAATACCATGTAAGGGAGCTTATGGAGATGGCATCACAGTAGTGGTGGGTTATCTCAAACAATGCCTTATACTTTAGTTATGTTGATTGAAAGCAAACTATTACATGGAGAGAGAGAGAGAGACTGCATCTGATATAACAATTGTTAACCCTGCAGATATTAGAGAGGAGCATTACTTGCCCAGGCAGACAACTTCATTTAGAGCCATCAGATTGAAATCCTTTTGGATACTACTGGCCTAGTTTTAACTGGACTGTGAAGGATGGCAGATGTCTAAGCAGCTGGAAGTGTTTTACTTTATCTCTGTAGATGTGTTAATAAGGAACAATTCTGATAATGCAGCATTTTTATACACCCAATTACCTGCAGACAGGTATAGATATAAGTGAATGTGGAAAATAGCAGGTGGGAGTGTCAACTCAGATAATGACCACACCTCCAAGAGAAGATCATAATATGGCACTTCATAGAAAGAGCTAGGTGAGGGCAGCAAATCTGAATTGGAGTCACAGCTGTAAAAAGGAACTGTACTCCCTTTGGAAGGGACTACTTCAAGGGAATAATTAGGTAGTAGCAGCAAGCTTGAATCACAGCTGCAGCAGTTAAAAAAAAACTTCCTTTGCAGGGAGAACTGGAGAGTATCACAAAGAAAGAGAATAGGCAGACAAGACGCAGCTTTCACATCCTACTGCAAATAGCTTAAGAGAAGTAGTCCTGACAGTCAGGGACAGAAGAGTGTGTACAGTTGGAGAAGTTTCTTTTTTTACACAGAATGGACTCCTTAAGAGAAGTGCACAATGGTGAGTTGGTAGTCCAGGCAATTTACCATCATGAACTTCTGGATTTAGCCCATAATATTCTCTTTTCAGGGCATAAAGTTCACAAAAAAGGATTGTGCAAAATTACTGCTGGCCAGAAATTGGGAAGGAAATGAGAGGGTACTGCAAGACGTGTAAGCAGAGGCAAAAGGTTTGCAAGACAGGACACATAGCTAAACCTGTTTGGTGTCTTTGTTTATTACTGAGGAACCATTCCAAAAGGTAGCTGTGGACATTGTGAAGAGCCTTAGTACCCTAAACAGGAGGTTATGAACCTTTGGAACAAGTCAGACATCAAAATATGTATCAGGGATGACTATGGCGAGACAATGACTGGCTACTTAAAGTTCTGGCAGAGAAAGCAATCAGACTAGGGGGTGACAAATGGATGTTATCAACATTAGTACTTAGTCTTCTCACTCTTGAAAATTCTAGAAAAAATAATAGGTTATAGCACTGAGAAAAATGACTGATATTAACAGATGGAGACACTTCAGAACAGAAGAATTAAACTGCAATGGAGGAAATTTAATTGGAAGCTAATGCACATATATGTTCATACTCCCTAAAAACTTGAGAAAAATGCCATAACAATCTCTCCACACTGATGGAGTTGTAATAAAGTGGCCCTGTAAGCTGTAGCAAAGTAGTCACTCTACTAAAAAGGATGACAATTAATAAATCACCAATTGTGATAATTACCCTTATCTACATAAATAAACAACCAGCCACAAACCTTTGCAATTGAATACTGATTTTTTATTTAAAAATAAATAAAATTATGCAATGTAATTAGAAAATGCAGTTTACAAGTAAATATAAACTTACATGTAGAAACACATTTAAAGAGTTTAAACATAAAAACAATACTTAGAAAACACTTTCTAATATCTATGTGGTCCTTCTCCTACCATTAGATGAAGAGTTATGCTAATCTATCATTAATTTTTAAAACTAATGTAATGGGGATGCAGGGGGTTTCCCCCTGCAACCAAGTTGTTTCAATGTTTGCTGAAGGCAGTTTCAGCAAACTGGTTTTGGTTGATTTGCATTTGATACACCACCTTTGATGGATCAACATGAATCTAATATAATAGCCATGCAGATTATACACTTCAGGTCACCTTCCATGTGCCCAAACTGTTAGCTTAATCTGACCTGACTAAAAGCCAGGTTTTGCTACCAAGAATTTCACAGCTTTCATGCCAACAGAGAGAGGGAGGCTAAAGTCTGGACAGAATAATGCTAGAAGAAGAAGAAATACATGTCCATATGCTGGCAATAAATTATCGAAAAAAATTGGGGGGTTGGAGGGATGGAGTGACTACTGCAGTAGCTACCATTTGAACATCTACTGTTATGATAAGTTTACTTACACAACTGTACTACATTCATCTTTATGATCACTGCTGCAGTAACCTATGGGTAGATTATCATAGCTTAGAAGGACTAAGACAAGGAAGGATGAGGGTTCAGAAGTCCCTGTAGAATGGCTTTGCAAAGCCTGTCATAGACCTGGAGAAAGTATCTTACCTATATTGCTTTCTAAAAGCATGGACATAGGATCAACTTGCTACATCTAGAATACTTCCAGAATCTAACCTTTTCTAAAATGCCACAGATGAAGCCAAGGCCCTGATAGAGTGAGCCCTGACCCTGCCTGGAATAGATTTGTTGTGGAGGGAGTAGCAAAAGGTAACAGCCTGAGACAACCATTTGGAAATAGGCTGTTTTTTATTACATTCACAAGAGATGAATAACTGATCAGAAGTTCTGAAACATTTTGTTCTGACAAAAAAATATCTGAGCTGTATGTGGACACCAAAGTATGAAGTATCCTTTCTCCTTCTCTCTTAGGTTCTGGAAAGAAGACACAGAGATGGAAAGTTTGGCTTAAAGTAAACTCAGATTCCACTTGAGGTATAAAAGAAGGATTAGTTCTCAAAGAACCCATATCTTTGAGAAAAATAAGACAAAGCTGACCCCCCATAAGAGCCTGTAACTCAGATGCCCTTCTTGCAGACGTCAGAGCAATGAGTAAAACTGTTTTCCACGTCAAGAACCTGAAGTCATCCTGATGAGCTGGTTCAAATGGAGCAAGTGTTAGTTTTTCCAAGGAGGAACCACCAGTTTTGTATGAAGTTTCTTATGCCAAACCCCGCTCAAAAACATTTCAACTGACATTTCAGGTGAGATTCAAACGGGTCTAGGACTATTCACTGAAAGCACATTTCACTGAAACACATTTGGCTGTGCACAATCACTGAAAGCTCAATTCACTGAAAACACAATTCATTGAAACACATTTCACTGAAAGTTATATATGGCCTTTTCCCCACTGTAGTGTGACCCTGGAGTTAGAATATATAGTAAGGGGGGGTGTGGGGGCACCTCCCCCCACATTGGAGGATGTGGGGGCCATAGACTTCACCTATTTTAAATATTTTGAACTATAAACATGGATACTTGCAATTTCAATAAATTACTCTTTTCTAAACTTAATATATATCCAAACTATGTGGGGGTCTACACCCCCACATACCCCCTTACTATATATTCTAACTCCAGGATCACACTACAGTGGGGAAAAGGCCATATATAAAACTTTCAGTGAAATGTATTTCAGTGATTTTTGTTTTCAGTGAATTGTGCTTTCAGTGATTTGTGCATAATCATTTGTTTTTCAGTGAAATGTGCTTTCAGTGAATAGTCCTAGACCCAATTCAAACGCACTGCTGACATCATCCCTTCAAGTGTGTGCTTTCTGACACCTGTACTGTTCCTTTTTCTGTGGCATCAGTGGTTAATATACAGTTCTATAGAGTGTGGTCCTATACTGGCAGGGTTCGAATCATGCAATGCATAAGTACTGTATGTGTATGTGTAAGGCAATATTGACAGACAGGATGGGCGTACTCAGATGATGATATGGATAATGCACACTTGTGTGAATACTGACGTTTCAACCATTCAAACAAACTGCTGAAGTTATCCTTTCACGTGTGTGCTTTATGACATTTCTGAAATGATTTATTTTGTGGAATGAATGATTAATGCACAGTTCTACAGAATATGCACTCAGGTAAGTGTTAAGTCAGGCAAGGTGTAACTACTAAGTGTATAACGCTGACAGGCAGACTTGGCTTCTCCTTGAGAACTGACATTTACAATTTTTCTTAGTAGAAATACTCACAATTGGAGAGAGAAAGGTCAAGTTTTGTATACCTTTTTATGGAAGCTATATGCATTCAAACATAGCATTCAAGTTATCCCTTCAAATGTGTGCTGCATGACAAGTATGATATGAATTCTTATGTGACATCATCTGTTAGTGTACAGGTCAAGAGATTCTTGATATACATTGCATTAATGTGTGACTTTTATTATTTTGATCAGAAAAGAACGGTAACAGGTGAAAATGGCTTATTCAACAGATCTTGATGTGTGACATGCTACGTAGTGGTAACAAAGTGCCACAGGACCTGTGTTATGATATTTTGTTATGGTTTTTGTATGGGTGGGTGATGTTCATCTACAAGTTACTTTACTTCCTTACGAGCATGCCCGATTTATTGATGTATGTATTGCATTTTCTGTTACATGACAGCACAAAGCAGCATAAGTAATCAATGGTGGGGAAAAGCTATGGTCATTTGTCATTCTGTGGTAAAAGCTGCTGAGAATTTGCATCTGGCAGCATGCCTCTGCTGATCGTAATGCATTGGAGACTGGGTACAATGCACAGCATATACCGACATGTAATAGGCCTGTCTACAATGTAAACTCCAACAGTTTTCTCAATTCACTGACAACCTGATGGTGATGTTGCAACTGTCTGTAAAGTATATTGTGTGTTGTGATTCAGATATTAAGATTTGTTGCACAATGCTCAATTCAATAGTCATTTTCCAACATGGTATTAAAAATCCTTCAGAAGTGTAGTTTGTCATTAGTGTGTTAACTGTGTATATGTGACAATAGCAGGTAAGACACACATAGTACATTTCTTACTTTTATTTATTTTATATTTGTTTACTGGGAAAGTCTGACTTGGAACAAAGCCAATTTTCAGTGGAGGCCAAGGGATAAACGCTTCAGACGCATGTCTTTGTAACATGGGAGGAAACAAGAGCACCCAGGGTAAACCCACACGAGCACAGGGAGGACATGCAGTCTCTGCACAGAAGGCACTCTAGCTGAAAATTGAACCAGATAATCTCTTGCTGTGAGGCGACAATGCTACCACTGCACAGCTGCACCATTACATAGCTACACACGTTCTCCATTCCTATCACATAAGTAGTGTATTCAGCAGCTGTTCTTACACAAAAATGTAATAAGGCACACATGTTGTGATTACTTCTCCTAGGAGGTAACACTCATGAGTTGTCTTCCTATCACACTTTTAATCATGTCTTTACTCATGCAGTGACATGCATACACATAGTTGTTAATGAATTCCCTTCATATGACTTATGTCTGGCAAGATTTCCATCTTAGTAAAGGTTTCCTGACATGTCCGACATCTCGTGTAGATACATCTCATCTGTTATATTTAACAAATCTGTAACAATTTATGCAGCATAATTATTTATTTTCTGTTCTTGTGGTATATATTTGTGGATTGTACTGCATAATGACTTGGATGTGTCCTGTGTCTCATTTTCTACCCATCACAACATGTATGCTACTGCCACAATTGTTATTGCATCCACTTTCAGTATTTGTATGAGTAGTACGTACAGGTGTTCCTAAATTTTTTCATTTGTCTACACATTTATGTATTTGCTTTTCTACTATTCCTGCAATGGTACTTTGATATAAGTGCTCATGTGAAGTACTACACTCTTGTTATGTGCACATCTTTTCCCACAATACATTTTTCCTTCTGAACATTTACTTGAATGCTATGCTTTTGTTAATGTGAATACAATGCCTGTGATGTTCCACATGTCCATTGCTGCTTTCAGTCCAATATACAACAGTGTCAGCCTCCCTTGTCCACTTGTTGGTAGGCTTCCCCTTGCTTTTATGTATTCCAAATTGATTTATCTGTTGGTGAGCCGTGTGGGCACATAAAGTTCTGGATCTCAGGTTTATGTACACTCCTTTGTTTACACTGTGCACACGAGCCCTGTCTCATCAACGTGGCCATGAGCCTGTGTTGTGGACTCCTGCTGAGGTTGCTCTTCATGTAGTGTACCTTGGATTCGTACATATTTTATTAGAATGCTGCCCTTTGTGCACAGATGGCTGATCGTGTTATTTTCAGCTCGACAAGTACATGATGTTAGTGAATCCGTGGGACAGTGATGCTCAATTCATTCTTGATGATATAGATATAATAGTCATAACATATCTGGTACTCTCTGGTTCAGCTCTTTTGTCAGTGGTGTGTGTGTGTGTGTGTGTGTGTGTGTGTGTAGCTGGAGACAGATATATAGATATAGACAAATGTATACATTTACAGATTGATAGATATTTTTTACTTAGGTTTGCTGACTGGGGTAGTGGGATGATCCATGGTAGACTCATTTCAGTCTTAGCCTAAGAGTTACAAAACATATTATGAGAAAGATAGTACAATAGTTATACAAAACAGAAACCTGTGTGTAATACAGTGTAGTTAACTGCACAGAAACTAAGGGATATTCCATTTATACAGAGTAATACAACATAGACAGATGCAAAACAGATATAATTACATATGTACAAAATATCAGATTGTAAGTTAGTGGATGATGGTTAGGTATCAAGTAAGGAGTGTTAGCTGCGGATTGTTAATCGAGCTGGTTTAGAGGGTAGAGATTTATGGAGAGAAGGAGGAGTGGTTTTGGATTTATTGGATGGGAAGAGTAATAGACCGGAGTTCGAGTAGAGTTTGTAAGGCAAATGCATATTAGTACAATGAGAGGGGCCATCAGGGACCACAAGAGTGAATATCTGGACTCCGCCCACTTCCTGGACCCATGTTAGCACTTTTCCTGTACCTACCCAGGTTGGAAGATTTGATGTTTGAAAATCTTTGTTCTTGTGGTCCTTGGTATTCCCAGCTTGCAATCCTCTGGTCACATTATTTTTGGATTCGACATTGTCATGTTTAAAGTTTTCATAGCATACCTATATTCAAATTAAAGTTATTTATACATGAAGAAAAAAGCAAGATATGTGATATACAATTTAGTAAAAAAGTAAGACAAAGCTGTTCCAGTGGTCTGAAGTAATAAAGCCTTGACTATGGCCCAGACTTCCCTGGTTCAATTTAACATTTCAGGCGACTGACAGAACAGCAGGAAGGGATGGGTGTGCCCATCATAATGGGGAGGGTGGTACATGGGCATCTCCAGGAGATAATCCTTGGAGGAGGATAAGGACATCACCAGAGGAGGCCTGGTCAGCAGTAGCAGTGGGGCTTGGTTGAGCTGCAGGGGATGTGGGGAGAAATGCTGCAGATCCCACATTGCACTCCCCCCAGGACTGTACCACACTGCCACAAAGGGGAGGAGGAATAACAGGGTATGTCAAATTAAGACCCCCTCCCGATAGAAACTCAGACATGCTGAGTCCCATTGTCTGTGATCTACAAATGCCCCAGCAATTACTGGAATAAGTCAGTAGCTGGCTGGCCTGGCATGGATGGGGCACGAGGGCCAGGCTGGTAATAATGAAGAAAGGATGGGAGTAAAAAGCAAAAAACAAAAAAGTAATATAATTCTAGGTCCAGAAATAAGGAAAGGATGTTGTAAATGGACAAATAGCAATTAATTAATATGGCTGCCAAAGAAAGAAAGTTATCTTGATCCTTAAGTGACCACTGGGTCATAATCTGAAAAAGAAAATTAATATTAGTTTGATATTATCCATACTAGTAAGGTCTATGGGGTATTATAAGCATGGCCTGATGGGGTGGATATATTGATATGATTTTGTTTTTGGCTAAGTTGTCTCCTACCCACAATCCACTGTGTGTCTCAAAAAGATGAGTTTTCTCTGCTGTTTTATCTATTCATTTGAAATGACAGGACACAAAATTGCTGCTGGTTTTCAGAATATCTAAACAAGGACCCTGTATTTATTGTATTTTTATCTTAAAAACATTGTAATGAGCGCTTTTTTGCTAAATACACTGATTAAAATAAATTGCTTTTAAAGCCTAAAAGTTAGCTGCAAGGACTC
The DNA here is from genome assembly GCF_019279795.1 of Protopterus annectens. NCBI lineage: Eukaryota > Metazoa > Chordata > Ceratodontiformes > Protopteridae > Protopterus > Protopterus annectens. The sequence continues at coordinate 1,844,557,580 of NC_056728.1, forward strand.
CCTCTCAATTCACTTCTTCTCTCAGCCAGCAGTTTCAAGTTTCTTGGCACTGCTGCCTCAGCTATGGCTGATATTACACAATAACAGAGATGTGAATCTCAAGAGGCTTAATAGGTTCATGTGCCATTGGAAGGAAAATAATGCAGGGCAACCAACTCCTGGCTATATGGGCCTTTCCTGGACCAAAATATGAAATATAAGGGCAATAAGATGTAAATACCAGGGAGGCCAATTCCTTAAGAAAGTAAGATATGTCATGTAAATCTAACATGATGTGTACTGAGTAAACCAAACAGCACCAAATAACACCAAAATGGCATGTGAAGGGAGAAAGTGTTGTCATGCTATATTTTGTATGTTGGAGTGTATGGAGTTTTTATACAGAGGAAAATAAACTCTGGAATGGTGAAAAGTAGGCTTTAGGTGTTCTTGTCTTTCTAAAATAGATTTTATATGAGATGAAAAAAATACTGAAATCTGAGGCAAGGGAAGGCTATTAGATACAAGAGGAAGGTAAGACTTAGAATCAGGTAGATTCCTGTTAAACAATGAAGACATTACATTTTAAATCTGGCTAATAGCATTCAGTAGTAATTCCAACAATTAACATGAATAACGTGGTCAACAAATTTTGCATACTCTGTGTATAACTCAGTCATTGTCATCAGCAACCTCCTTATTCCCATTTTTTCTACATAAAGTCAGTGTGTCATGTCAGTTGTCACCATCTCCCTCTCAATTCAGTGCCACTCTTCTACCTTCTTTGGCAGTCCTGTCTGACTGTCACAGGTCTTCTCTAACACATTCCATGCATCTTAATTAGATGCCTTCCGTTTCTCTTTGCTTGTTCTCGTCTCCCCCAACTCTTCTTCATCAAATCATTTCCTGCTTTTCTACACATGTGCCTGAACCACTGTAATCTGTTCCCTTTGACCTTTTCTGCAAGTTGAGATACTTTGGTTAATGCCCTGATGTTCTTATTTCTTCATCTGTCCCACAGTGCGCATCCTACACCTGTCTCAGGCACTTCATCTCCATCATCTCTAGCGTCCCCAACTGCTCTGCCTTCACTGCCAAGGTTTCTCTACCATACAAAAGTACTGGTCACACCTCTGTTTTGTGTATCTTGCTTTTCAGCTTCTTTGTCATTCTTCTGTCATACTCTACCCCTGGCATTATATACCAGTTGGCTGCAGCACCTTTGTTTCTAGCTTTCACCTTCTCCTTCAGAGTTCCCTTCTCTCCAACCACCCCTCACAGATACTTGAAGCTATTTAACTGTCCCACTATTTTCCCATCACAGTTTTTATCTTCTTCTGATTTCCCACATTTGCTACCATGACAACTGTCTTATCTGAACTCAGTTTCATCCCAATGTGCCTTCAGTTTTACATTCCATTCCTGTATCATTTGCTGAAGTTCCTGTTCAGGGTCTGCTTGTAATGCCACATCTGCATTGCATAACAGCAACAATGATGATCTGTCCCCTTTAACTTGTTTGCTAATGTATAGACCATCACCAGTATGAATAGCAGTGGGCAAAGAGCTGAAACCTAATTCACACCCACTCCCACTGGGGACCCCTCTGTGAGTCCAAATGCTGTTCATACTATGTTATTGATTCCTTGTGCATGGCTATACACAAGGAAATGTTTCCAGCACTTCAAAACCATTGCAAGACTGCCCAATCAGTTTTCTTGATACCTTGTGATATGTTTTCTCCAAGTCTAGACATACCCAGTTTGACTTTTTCCTCATTCCTAACTTCTTCTCTACTGTTTCTCTCACCGCAGACACTGGGTTGGAGTATGCAACTACTTTAAGGTCAATTTGAGCAGGAGGCTGACCTGAATCAGAAGTATTACATACAACATTAAAATGAAAGTTAGGTGAAATTATATAGGTCTTCTTGTTGCAACACTAAAGTTTATATTTTCACTGTAAAATGAGTTCCAGCTGAAAACGTGCATATTTTAAAATGTCTGTTAGAAAAGCTGCCCTAACTACAGCTACTCCTAACATTCGATGTAAGCACAACTTACGTCTAGCAATAATATAGACCACTGCCAGATCTTAACATGAGCTAGTTGGAATTTCCCCCAAGAACAGCAGCAACTAAAAGGAACAATAGCACATTTCTACAGCCAATTTTTATTGTCATTATTTATGGTGATAATTCTTAATTGCACTCCTCCCTATCCCTTTCTTATACCAGCTCTTTGAAAACCAGTTAGCTTTCAATCAGTACTGTATTTTCAGGGTCTCTACACCCCTGACTCTTCATAACTGACTATAGGTTCAGACTTCGTAATAGCCCTATCTTTCTGTTATTGTGTGGAAGGAGTAAATAATTTTTAGGAACAGTGAAACTGCTTTGTCACATGTCTAAGAGGAATCTTAGCATTTCCCTACCTCTTCTTGGTACCCATTCTGGGATAAAAATTCTATAAAGTACTGCTGTTTGAATTGATACAATGCACTGTATTAAGGGATGCATAACAAATCTGCAACTGTTTTTTTTTTCCAGTGGAGATGTAGCAGATATAAAATGTGAAAACGCTATAAAACCTGTATTTGTTTTCCTTCATCATTATGCTCACTGCTGCAATAGCCTAAGCTATATGAGTTATATCTTTCATACAATATAACAGCTGTCCAGCTTCCAAACCTTCTGGGCACCTTCCATGCACCCAAACTGTTAATCAGCTTGAGCTGAGCTGATGAAAAGTCAGGTTTGGCCTCCAAGCTCTTCAGAGATTTTTGCCACAAAGGAGAGCATTCCTCTGTGGGATTTTGAGGTTTGACAGTCGGCTAATGCTGTTCCACTGCTGGGCAGATAAGTCCACTTCAGGGAAAAAAAAACTTTTTATTTTCTATCACAGAAAACTTGTTTTTCTGTAAAAGAACAATTTTTAATCTAAGGTAGGAAGAAGTGTTTTGTCAACTATCATGACTTTTGTACACTTTTAAACAGCAGCATCACCTTTTTATTTTTTGTGGTAAAAGTAGCTTAAAGTTGTGTAAAATTTTTTTTTTCTTTTTTTCCTGAAGAAATTCAAGAGATTGAACCTGTGGGGGAAATTAAAGGGACAGATGCAGGTTTGTCACCCCAGATTTCTGATTCAGATTCTGATGAGTGTGGTATCTGATAGTCCCTGTGAATGATTCTTTTCCTGTGAGACAATTTCCAGGATTAATCTTTCTTTTTTTTTTGGGAGGGGGACATTAATATTTCTCAATCTCTCTGAAAATATTGTCATTTGTTACAAGTAGAATTTCCAGAACCTTTACCTATTCCTACACTTCTGTCTTGCCTTCCAGAATGTTTTTGTTAAAGCCTGCAATTCCCCTAACAGTCAGCCTGCTGTCTCTAAAGAAGCAGATATGTTATATGGTATGTAAACAAGCAAGGGGGGACCAGACCATACCATACCCTCTGTGCAAACTAACCATGATACCCTGGGATTTAGCTTTTCAGCACAATATCATTCTACAGGCATCTTACATACTGTCAAAATTGTGTGACAGACAAGCTGAATAGGACCAGGATAGACTCTCAGGAATGGAATCTGAATTAAGTGTCTTCCCAAAAATTAATAAAGATGTGGGGAGTATCTCAAGTAGATCTTTCTGCTTCCACTCACAACAATCAGTAGGTAAAATTCTGCTCCAAGACTTTAGGCTTGGAGGACAGCTTTCTCTTTTCCTTGGACAGGAAAGTTCCTGTATGCTTTTCCACCTTTTCCATTAATATTGGAGTCATTCTGAAGATTCAGCAGGACTCTCCAAAGGTCACTGTAGTGACTCCCTTATGGCTCGGGCAGCACTTGTTCTCCTTTCTGTTTGGAATGGCCAGTTGCAATTACCATAAACTTCCTCATAGGCTGAATGTACTCACATAAGATCTTGGTGTTTGATACATCCCATCCCCAAACAACTACAACTGACTACCTGAATGGTAGAATTGTAATACCTTTTAGGCACCTTTTTCCTGAGGATGTGGAGTAAATCAGCTGTTAGAAAATCATATACTTGTAAATGGAAGAGGTTTTCTAGTTGGTGCCAAAAAGGAAAAGAACCAACACCCATTCAGGGCTAGTATTTCACTAGTACTGCATTTTTTGTGTGAGTTACTATCTCTGTCCTGTCTTACTCTTCAATCAAGTTTCATTTGTCAGTCAATTCAGCATGGCTGCCATGGATCACCTGTTTCAATGTAGTCTCATGTGAAACTGTTTTTTGAAAGGGGTATCGCATATGTTTCCTCCTAGAAAAGAAGTAGGCCCTCCTTGGGATCTTAATTTTGTACTAGAAAAACTAACGTTTGTTCCATTTGAACCAGCTCTTCAGGCTGATTTCAGGTTCTTGACATAGAAAACATTGTTACTAATTGCTCTGACCTCTGCAAAAAGAGTATATGAAATGCAAGCTCTTATTGTGGGTCAACTGAATTTCATTTCCCACAAAGATAATTTTTCCTTAAGACCTAACCCTTCATTTACACCTAAAGTGGTATTTGAGTTTATCTTGAGCCAATATATCTAGCTCCCTGTCTTCTTTCCAAAACCTACGACGAGAGAGAAAGGATAGTACATACCTTGCATCTCCACAATCAAATTACGAACAGAACCAAATCATTCAGAAACCCAGATCAGTTTTTCATTACTTATGAAGGTAAGAAAAAAGGACAACCTGTGCCAAAACAGAATTTTCAAATGGTGGTCTCATGCTATTAGCTTTTGTTATACCCATCACAACAAAATAATTCCAGTTAGGGTCAAGACTCATTCTACAAGGACCTTGACTTCATCTGTATCTTTTTGGAGAAGGATGGAGTCTAGAAGTATTCTAAAAGTCCTTTTTAAATGGAGTAAACCAGCTTTACAACTGTTTCTGAAGAAATTTTGTATGTTTTAGAATGAAACCGCTTAAACTTGATTAAAGTACAGCTTGGTGGCATTCTGTTCAGCGTTTTTTGTTTTTTACACAGTTATTTAATATGCTGTTTTGTGGAATTTGGTTTTGGTTATAGTGCAGTTTTATAAGTAAATTTAGCATAGCAGTAGATGTTTGAATGATCACTGCTGCAGTAGCCACTCCTTCAATCCTTTTTATTTTTATATGTCTTTTATGCCATGATGTACGCCTTTATTTTTATTTTCCTAGCACTTCCCTTCTCAGGGCTTCAGCCTCCCTCTCTCTATTGGCATGAAAGCTCTGATGGGCTTGGCACCCAAACTTGACTTTTTAGTCAGCTCAGCTTGAGCTGGCTAGTCATCTGGGTGCATGGGAGGTGCCCTGAAACTTTGGGCACTGGCCAGCTGTTATATGCTTAGCAGGATATAATCCATATAGCTAAGGTTACTACAGCAGTGATCATTTAGACATTCATTGTCATAGTAAGTTTATTTAAATCACTGCACATTTTCTGAAAACAGAAATACCAAAAGGTGGTGTTTAACAGTATCTACTGCCTGCATCTTTACTTTCTGCTTCAGCATATAAGTTGCACTAGAATTAAATCTTCAACAGCTGAAACACTGCATTTTGGGCATTCAAGAAAGCACTAGCATCTTCATAGACCCAGCATTTTTTGTGATTAGATTCTGATGGGTTTGACCTCAACATCACATATGACATACTTGTAAAAAGAAGGCATTTAAAATTAAAGGTAAAATATAAAATACAAATGAAATATTTTCTACTAATACACATACATGAAACAAAACTAGCATGTTGTAAAATATTCCTAAAGCACTACAGGTGCATGCTGCTTAATGTCCTTCCACACAACGTCCATACTGTATTAAGCAGACATAAATGCAATTGGCCATTGTGCAGACAAACATTAAGTGAAGCACAATACAAAGTATATAGTGTTCTCTTAACATCTGCACCACTTAATGTTTTATGGGCTAAAACCTATCCTGGATTTTAAGTGGCGCATACCTGTAAAACATACATTCTCCTTCATACACATTGTTTTTACTGTCATAAATGCTGTTTTTCCATCACATGCTCTACATGAAAGAAAAAGCAGTCAAAACTCCTGCTGTATAAAAGAGCCTTACCGGCACCTCGGCGTTTCGTAAAAAAATCTACTGCCAATCATTAGTGGACCGGAGTTCCGCTGTGGCGACCCCTTACCGGGAAAAAGCCGAAAGACAAACAACAACCTGTGCTATTAATAATAAAAACTGCTGACAGTAATCCTGGTTTCATTTTCTTTTCTTCATTATTGTTATTATCCAAACAATATATATTACTAATTTGGTATCTCAAAAGAGAACACTAAATGGGTGCTGTTTAGAAGTGCCTAATACCTCTACTTTACTTTCTTCTTCAGCAAACAGTTTACACTAAAGCAAAAACTCTTCAACAGTTATCGCATGTATTATAAATATCCAGAAAAGCAGTAGCTTCTTGATGTGGTAGTTATTTTCTTATCTGGTTCTAACGTGAGTGCTTATTTGAATTTCCATTACACACTGCCTCAAATGCAGAAGAACTCATTCTAGTATAAATTGCATTCTGCAATAGAAATATAAAGTAAAGACTTGAGGCACTGTTAACCAGTACCTTCATTGTGTTTCTGTTTTCAGATAACAAAATGAAGGCACAGTATTAGTAGAGAAAAAATTAAGAGGAATGAACAAGATGGCTTTTCAATTCAAATATGTGCAATATTTATTTCTTTATATGTATTAGAATCTAACTTTTTCCACTGTCACATGTATTTCTTGAAAAATAATGTCTGTGACATAAATATTCTATTTAAATGTAAACAGTATATTTTATATTTTATTTATAATTATTTTAGCATTTATAAATATGTTCCATATAAGTCAGAATTAACACATTCTTCTAAAGGGATATGTACAGCTACCATTCAGGGTTTTAAGCTGAATTACTCAACCAGCAGAGAAACTATTTAACATAAAAATAATAAAAATATACAAAGTGATGACAGACGTTGCTCATGTTCTATGCATAACACCCCTAGTGTGTATGCTATTAAGGAATAATGGGCCTTAAGAGGCAGAAACCTTCCACCTGTAATGCTGGGCCATGGAATACTTCTGAGCAAACCCTTATTCCATAACAATTCCCAAACTCTTTGGTATTATTTCTTGTTTAAGTACTCTATGGTCTTATAAAAAAAAAGCATGGTTAAAGTTTTAAATAGTGACCATCCTTCTATAAAAGAGTAGGGGCATTATTTATCTAACTCAGCTATTGGGGTCTTATCAATGCAATGGTATGCATGCTATTAACTCAAACAACAGGAAGTGGTAACTGTTAACCAATAAAATAAGGAAGTGAGAACTTTCAAATACCAGCTGATTTAACTAAACAAATTAGCTTCCTTATAAATAGTATTAATTTGAAATGACTACATCAACATTCACTATTGTGGTGGCACTGCTTTCATTGGAAAGGGCATATACCTACGGTGAGCAAAGTAGTTTTTACAGTGTTGGGTTCCAGAATTTCTTATTACTTATATACAACAAGCCTACATTTTTGGTCATATCATAACACGTAATTTGTCACACCAAGCTCATCATCACTAAATAATATTAGCCAAGGTAACTCTAAAATAAATTAAGTAATCAGATACACTCAGTGTTTATTATTTACATTGCATATAATCTTAAACAATCACATAACTGGTTACATGTCTTTGTTTCAGTACAGGAAGGGATTTTTGGGCTTTTCACAGTCATCTATTCCATTCCTATATGCAGCAGAGCCTGTGTCTGTAATGCCCAACCTATTTTTTTTTCTAAAACTAAAGTGTAAATTAAAAACAGCAGATAAATAGTAAAAGCAGTAGGCAAACACTGTGGTCTCACTTGTAAAAAAACAATGGTTTTATCTGATTCATCATTGCCCTATTACTATTTTTTCTTGAATTCATTCATTTTCAGATACCTGTTTTATTCAAATCAGGGTAACAGAAAAGCCATTTCTTATCACAGCACTCAATGAAATTAATGCTACATGCAGCTAAAATGCCTTCCCATTTGGTGTAAATACTTCTGCCTGATTTATGAGGTGCTTATTGCATTTTGCAACTTTATGAAGAAAAAATCCACCAGGAATTATAAAACATTTTTCCATGCTCTTTTCATGAATTCCATATACAGTTTCCAGAATGCATCTAAAGATACTGTCTTCCATAATAAACCTCAACTGAGCCTTCTTTGGAAGTGCAGGTTAAAAACTGACAACTTAGCTGCTATTCTAAACCCCATTAACATCTACCTATCTAGTTAATTGCCTCCTCTCAGGCCTGCATTGTGCTATTTTAGCTGTAAACTGTGCTAAAATGTTGCCCTTTGCAATTTAAAGAATATATAAACCAAAAAAACGCACCACCAGGGTTCATAGGTTGGTACTAGGCTATTAGCCCTAGGGCCTATACAAGCCTAGCCATAACAATTCCCTGGCTATTTCTTCCCACACTATTTACTTCCCTGGACCCCTGTCTAGCAGGGCGACTGACGTGATCCCCGGGGTGAATTTCCTTTCTCCCATCCAATCATCAAGGTTCCTTCTGAAGAGGACCAAAGAGGCACTCTGCTTGACATGTATGGGCAATCTATTCCAGAGTCTGGGGAGTCTCTGGGTCAGGAACCTATCCCTACAGCATGTTTTATTTATTGTGATGACAAGGTTTAGATCCCTGCAGTGTGTGGCTCTGAGGGATTGGGATTTCTTTAAGTGTAGCATGTCCAACAGCTCTGGGTTTGACATGGCCTTGTATGTTAAGCAAAGATCGCCTCTGAGTAGACGATATGCGAGAGAGTATAGCTGGAGTTTTTTAAGGAGGTCAGCGTAGGGCATCTGCTTTAGGCCTGTGATTCTTTTAGTGAGGTATTTCTGTGGCCTTTCCAGTTGTTGCAGATGTCTTGAGAGGTACATACCAAATGGGGCGTTGTATTCTATAATGGGTCTAATGAGGGATGAGTACAGTGGGACAATGACCTCCTTTTTTCTGGATGAAAAGCCCTTAGTGATGAGGTGTGCCACATAGAAGGATTTCCTGACTGTTATGGCGATGTGGTTATCGAAGGTGAGACCACTGTCCACCTGTGTCCCTAAGTCTCTTATCACACTTTCTGTGTTTAGTGTACTGTCACCTATATGGTAATTCACGGATACATGTTTTTTCCCAAAGGGGATAACTATACATTTCTTGGCAATGAGCTTCAGCCCATGGCTCTGGCACCAAGCATCTGTTTCTGTAAGGCCCTTTTGTAGAGTATCCACATCATTTGGGGATTCAATAATGGCTCCCAGTTTGCAGTCATCTGCGAACTTTGTTATCCAAAGTCCCTTAGTGTTGGCCTGTACTTCAGAGAAGTAGATGCCAAACAACAGCGGTCCCAGGACTGAACCCTGAGGTGCTCCACTTGTCACTTGTCTGGAGCTGGATTTGGAGTCGGCTACTTTTACAGTGGGTTCTATCAGTAAGCCAGTTAGAAACCCATTGGGTGACGTAGGGATTAATGCCCAGCTTAGTAAGTTTATCTATGATTCCAGAGTGGGGGATGGTGTCAAAGGCCTTAGCAAGCTCTAGATAGGCTGTGTGGACAACCTTATCCTTGTCCATGGCTCTGGAGACTGATTCGAAGAAGTCAATCAGGTTCAGGAGACAAGATCGGCCCTTCACGAACCCAAACTGGGTGGGGTCCAGTGTTTCCGGACTCCACACAGTTTTATTTAACACAAATTGTTCATAGGTTCATAGGTTGGTACTAGGCTATCGGCCCTAGGGCCTATACAAGCCTAGCCATAACAATTCCCTGGATATTTCTTCCCACAATATTTACTTCTCTGGACCCCTGTCTAGCAGGGCGACTGACATGATCCCCAGGGTGAATTTCCCATCTCCCATCCAATCATCAAGGTTCCTTTTGAAGAGGGCCAAGGAGGCACTCTACTTGACATGTATGGGCAGTCTATTCCAGAGTATGGGGAGTCTCTGGGTCAGGAACCTATCCCTCCAGCATGTTTTGTTCATTGTGATGACAAGGTTTAGATCCCTGGAGCATGTGGCTCTGAGGGATTGGGATTTCTTTAAGTGGAGTATGTCCAGCAGCTCAAGGTTTGACATGGCCTTGTATGTTAAGCAGAGATCGCTTCTGAGTAGACGATATGCCACAGAGTATAGCTGGAGTTTTTTTTAGATGGTCAGCATATGGCATCTGCTTTAGGCCTGTGATTCTTTTAGTGAGGTATTTCTGTGGCCTTTCCAGCTGTTGCAGATGTTTTGTGAGGTACATACCAAACGGGGCATTATACTCTATAATGGGTCTAATGAGGGATGAGTATAGTGCGACAATGACCTCCTTTTTTTCTGGATGAAAAGCCCTTAGTGAGCTTTCATCAATCCAAGTTGACAAACAATTACTGGACGACCTGTGGCATGTAGCAGTTGAATGCTGGGCAACTTGTTGCACTGCTGCTATAGTCCCTCCAAACATTTGTTCAGTCTTTCTCTTCAGCTTTGCTTTTTCCTGCATCCCTTTAACACAGCCAATGAGGGCAAACTGTTCTACAATAACACTGGAAAAATAACTAAATTAAGCCAGAAAAACACATTTTTCCTAACTGTTCTATGGTGCATTTTAGAATTTTTTTTCCAGTCTTTTGATTGGAATGATATTGCAAACAAAACATGTGACTAAGGGAAGGGCTAGGTTTGTAAAGGCTCCAGGGCCGTTAGCGTAGTACACACACTTATGAACCTATGAATTCACCTTTTCTGTATCTCTCTCTTTCATGTTAGACTGGGATGAAGGTAACAGTAGCTGCAATAATATATTTCAAGTATCTGCTGCCAAACAAATATACAGCATGCTTCCTCACTCCCTACCCCCTAAACACAGCTAGTTTCTGTGTATCAATCTGATGTCAGACTGGGAAAAATTAGAAAAAACAAACTGAAAAGTAATGTATTTTGACCTACTGTTATCAGGGATATATATATAATAGCATGCCTCCTTACCTCCAAAAATAACCTGTATATGCATCCAGTATTTGATTATTTGGAAAGTAAAACAAAACAAACAAAAAAAAGACATAGTAATCTACTCTAACTTTTAGGTTCATAGGTGTTTACTAAGCTAATGACCACAAGGGCATTTTTAAGCCTAGCCATACTTCCCAATCCTCTGACAAGTTTTGATATCTTTGATAAGTGTAAGCATGGCCATGGGAGATGAACCATTCACAGGTTACCTGTTTGCATTAGAGACATAGGTGCCAAACCAGGGATGAATTTTCAGTTTCCCATCCAATTATCCAAGTTGCACTTGAACCGAGTTAGGGAGGAACTGTGCTTCACATGAATGGGGAACCTGTTCCAAAGACGGGGAAGTCTCTGGGATACATACCTATCTATCCAGCAGGTCCTATTTATATTACAGGCAGGGTTTAAGTCATTAGAACAGGTAATTCTGCTACTGTTTGTTTTGTGGATATGCAGGAGGTCCAGCAGAGTGGGGTCTGACAATGCCCTGTATGCCAGACATGGATCACCCCTCAAAAGCCTGTAAGAGACAGAATACAGGGATAGGGCCTTGAGGCGCTTAGCATAGGACATATTACTTATGCCCTGTATTCTTTTAGTGTGGAACCTCTGTGGACATTCCAGTTGTTGGATATGCCTGGTTAGGTACATACCAAAGGGTGCATTGTACTCAATGATAGGTCTGATGAATGCCAAATACAATGGAACAATTACTTCCTTGGACTTAGATGCCATGCCTTTGTTTATAGGTTGTGCAACATAGAAAGATTTCCTCACCACTGATCACATGATAATCAAAGGCTAGATTACTATCTATGTGTGCCCCTAAGTCCCTGACTACTGGGTCAACTCTAAAGCATGTGTTGTCAATATGATAGTTACCAGGGATGGATGACTTCCAAAAGGATATTATTATGCATTGCTTGGCATTTAGTTTTAGTACATGGCTCTGATACCAGTTATTTGTCTGTGTCAGCCCCTCCTGGAGAACATTTGTGTCAGTGTGAGATTCAATGACAGCTCCTAATTTGCAATCATCTGCAAATTTAGTCAGCCAGAGACCACTGACATTGGCCTTGACTTCTGAGAAGTAAATGCCAAAAAGGAGCAGTCCAAGGACTGATCCCTGACGGACTGCACTTGTGACTGGCCTCATTGTAGAGGTGGCCCCAATTCTAACTTCCTGGGTCCTGTCTGTGAGCAAGTTGGCTATCCACCGGGTGACATACAGGTTTGTACCTAACCTCCTGAGTTTGTCAACAATGCCCGATTGGGGTATTGTGTCAAATGCCTTGGCCAGGTCAAGGTAGGCAGTGTGAACGATTTTGCCCTCATCCATTGCTTTGGTGACCTTCTCAAAGAAGTCCACCAGGCTGAGTAGGCATGATCTGCCCTTGACGAAACCAAACTGGGTTGGGTCCAGTGTCTGGAGGTTTACTATATCTCTATTGATCATCTCCATGATAATTCTTTCCATGGCTTTACATATAAGACTAGTAAGACTTATGGGTCTGTATTTTCCAGGGTCTGTAGATGGCCCACCTTTGTGCAGAGGGATGACTGTTGTCTTTCTCCATTCATGAGGCATAAAGCCTGTTTGGAGGCTACAGTTAAATAGTAATTCCAGAGGCCCTGATAGGTCATGTTTCATGCTATTTAGAAAGCATCCTGAGATATTGTCTGGGCCCATTGATGCGGTGCTCTTGGTTTTAGAGAGAGCATTAAGGACCTATTCCCTAGTGATAGTAGGGGGAGTTATAGTTGATGATATTTCCCGAGGGAAGGTTGAGGGGGAGAGAGGAGTAAAGTTGGAGCTGAATTCATTAGCCAGGAGGTTTGCTATATCTTCTGGCTCAATATAGGTGGCTCCATTTACAATGAGCCCTGCACACAACTGTGTATTGCCTTTGAGGTTGTGGACACAGCTAAAGAATGCATTGTAGTTGTCCTTGGCCTGGGAGGCCAAACGTACCTCAAATTTGGCTTTGGTCGATTGTATTTGTCCTCTGTTTGTTTAGTTTGATGAGAGTGCTTTTATCCTTTTGGGTGCTGCACTTCCTAATTTTTGCCATGATTTTCTTCCTCCTGTTATACATCTGACTGATTTTGTGATCCTACCAGGGTGACTTATTTTTTGAGTTAGTTCTGTACTTCTTTCTGTTGGGTACAGCTGCCTCTATGCAGCTATTAACATGGTTGTACCGGGTTTCTTTGAGCAGTTCTGCAAAGGCAGAAGTGTTCTCAGGGTTTACAGGGGCTTGAAATTTTGCCAGGTTTGTACTTAATAGCAGGAGGTTAGCCTTAGAATAGTTCCTGAATATTCCTGGTTGAGCTGGGGTTCCAGGTTTTACTTTTACTTCAAAGGAGACCATTTTGTGGTCTGACCTTACCAGGGAAGGCATTACAGTAGGGGGTGTGCAGCAGTCTCCCATATTAGTGAGGACCAGATCCAGTATGGTTGCACCCCTAGTTGGTATATTTACTATCTGGTCCAGGGAGTTTGTGTTTACAAAATCCAGGAATCTCTGTGCATGCATGTTTGATGTCATATAGGATTCCAGTTAATAGTGGGGTAATTAAAGTCGCCCATGAATATGGTATTGGGTTGGATGATTAGTGTTTCTAATAAGTTTAAATACATGGTATGGGTTTCCTGGGTCATAGAGGAGGACCTATAGCTTGCAAGGAAGTGGTATTGGATTTTACCTATGATGATTTGAACATGGAGCAGCTCAAGTGCATTGTCCTGTTTGACCAGCCTTGAAGTATATTTATTTTTGATGTAAATAGAGACACCTCCACTTTAGTCCCTGCCTGTGAAGTAGCTGGTCTAAATATGTGGACGGCATTATAACCTTGAACTGTTGTTGTGCTCTCCATGGCTTTAAACTACATCTCAGAGAATGCACAGACATCAGCATTTTCTAGGGCAGAAAGAGCTTCCAGGGAGTGGAGTTTTTTTGTTTAGGCTCCGAGCATTGAGCAGTAATACCTTTAGATTTTCTTGGTATTGATTTGCTATGTCAGAAGTACTTTCAATTTGGCATTGCCTAAAAAAGGCACTATAGGGGAAGACAATGTTTTAGTTAATATGTGAAAGCCTAGAGAGGAGAGGTGCAGACCATCCCTGGCAAAGCAGCACAGTCTGTTAACCATCTCCATCCATGCTGACAAATATTGCACCCCCTTAGAATGACACCAGAAACCAAGCCAATTATCAAAGTCAATCATCTTCTGTTCATATTGTGGTATCATCCTTGGAGAAGGTAAAATGTTGCTCAGTGCTAGGTTCATACCAGCCCGAAACACATATTCCAAGACCTCTATGATGTCTCTCTTCATATAGTCTAGGGAGGTACATCTCAGATCATTTACTCCCACGTGGGCTATGACTGAGTCATACTAGTAATTGTGGCCCAAAGACCTGACCAAGTTCACAGATGATTGCAAACTGGGAGCCATTATTGATTCTCCAACTGATGTAGACATTCTACAAAAAGGCCTCACTGACACCTATGACTGGTGCCAGAACCGTGGCCTTAAGCTCAATGCCAAAAAGTGTATTGTCATTCCCTTTGGGAAAAATTCAGTGCCCATGAACTACCACATAGGCAGTAGTCCATTAAACACCAAAGGTGTGATAAGAGACCTGGGGACACAGGTTGACAGCAACCTCTCCTTTGATAACCACATTGCCACTGTAGAAAGTCCTTTTATGTAGCACATCTCATTACAAAAGGTTTCTCATCCAGGAAGAAAGGGGTCATAATCCCTCTCTACTCATCCCTCATTAGACCTATTATAGAATAGAATGCCTCATTTGGTATGTACCTCACTAGACACCTACAACAATTGGAAAGGCCACAAAAATACCTCACTAAGAGGATATTAGGCCTTAGACACATGCCCTATATGGACAGACTCAAAAAAACTCCAGCTGTACTCTGTGTCTCATCACCTACTTAGAGGCAATCTCTGTTTGACCTACAAAGCCTTTCTGACCCAGGGCTGCTAGATATGCTACACATAAAGAAATCCCAATCGCTACATGCCACATGCTCCAGGGACCTAAACCTCATTACCACAATAAACAGAACATGTTGGAGGGACGGGTTAACCCAGAGACTTCCCATACTCTGGAACAAACTTCCCATTCATGTCAAGCAGAGCACTTCACTGGCCCTCTTTAACAGAAATCTTGACGAGTGGATGGGCAATAGGAAGTTCACCCCAGGGATCACTTCAGTGGCCTTGCTTGACAGGGGCATTGGGAACTAACTTTGGGAGGCATAATGCCAGGGAATCTTCTTAGGCTAGGCTTATATAGGCTCCAGGGCCATTAGCCTAGTACACACCTATGATCCTATGTTCATCCTGAATGAATGCAGGAATGGTTAAGGAGAGGTGAATTCAAACCAAGAGATGAAAGGTTAATATTGGCAGCCCAAGACAGTGGGCTACATACACATTGGTTTGCAAAGTCCATTGAACATGGGGAGAAACAGACAAATGTAGGTTTTGTAAAACAATTGAAATAGCTGCACATCTCATTGCTGGTTGTGATATACTATTTATTTATTTATTTATTTGCAGTTTGTTTCCCAGGATAGTCCAATTGGGCCACAAGGAGCCCATTTTCAATGGAGTCCTGGGGAGAAAAACTCCAGAAAAATATAAATACATAGTACACATTGCACATTTACTTTACAGATTATCTCATAGGAATACAAAGTAAATATAATAAGAAAAGGTTAACAATGCTAGAATACATCAGTGTAGTTTGTAAAAGAGCAATTAAAAAAAAATTTTTTTTTTACACAAAAGTAGCAGCATACCCCGCGGTGGTGGTGCTGCGGTAGCGTTGTCGCCTCACAGTAAGACGTTGTCCGGTTCGATTCTCAGCTAGAGCGTCTTCTGCGAGGAGACATGCGTGAATGGGCGTACCTTCATTGAAGGCTGTGCGTCAGGGCTGATAACTCGGCACGTTAAAATCAACTACCAATCATTAGTGGACCAGAGTTCCGCTGTGGTGACCCCTAACCGGAAAAAGCCGAAAGACACAACAACAACAACACAAAAGTAGCAGCATAGGGTAACTGTTAAGTAGTTGGTCAAATAGTTCAAAAGAGCTGCAGAATTATAGGAGGCAGTGATGGCGTATTTAGCTCTAGGAGAGTAGAAAGTGGTATTAGAAGGATTAGGTAGGATGGGAACAGGAGTACTTCCCACTGAGAAGTTAGGTGTGAGTGCAGCAAGGTTTTAAATGAGGAGGGACTGTTGGTGATGCGGATAGGAGATGGTAGAGAATTCCAGAGGCGTGCAAGAGAGAAGGAAATTAGGTGTGTCCCAGCTGGACGTGTGGGTTTGTGCAATTTAATTAGTTTTTGGGAATTAGATCTTAGAAGTCATTATGGTTCATACATTTCAAAGGTAGTGGCTAGGGAGAGACAAAGAAGAGGTTGTAAATGAGTTTGTGTGCTTGGATGAGTTGGGTATAAGTGAGGAGGTTAGGTAGCTCAAGCCAGTTTAGTTGGTGAAGAGAATTACAATGGTGAGAAATGGCACTGTGATCTGCTGAAAATTTTGATATCTTGTTATAGCAAGAGCAGAGTTTTGTTTTGAGGGTGGCTTGCAGGTTGGTGAGGATATAGGCACTGAATAGGAGGAATGGGATGAGATAAGTATGGACTCTTATGAGCTTAGTGGAAGGAGAGATATAATGATTATGGCGGTATAGCATACCAAGTTTTTTGTGTTTTTTTTATATTTATTTGTAAATGTTTGTCATAGTTTAGTTGATCATCTATGAGTACTCCTAGTATTTTAGTGTCAGAAACTATTTCTAGGGGAGTACTATTTTTGCTGGTGATTATAAATGAATGTTTATCTAGGGAGGAGGTTTTGGAGGCGGTGAATAACATACGTTTAGTTTTGGTTGCACTAAGAGCCATATGGTTGTCTAGCATTCACGGCTCAGTAGAGGAGAAGGCGGTTTGTTTAAGCTTATTTAGAGTGGTAGAATCATCAGCATATTGGATGAGTCTGGAGTTTCAAATGGCTTACCAAGTCGTTAATATGTTGAATAATAGGGGGCCTAAAATGGAACCTTTGGGGACACCTGTGGGAGTATTAAGGAAGGGTGAAGTGGCTTTATTCCATTTGACTGCTTGTTGTCTTGTTGTGAGGTAGCTGGAGAACCACTTGGTACAGGAAAGGAATAGGTTTAGTTTGGAGAGTTTATTAAGAAGCAGGTTGTGGGAAATAGTGTCAAATGCCTTGGAGAGGTCAAGAAGAGGGTGGACACGAAATGGCCAGAATCACGGGCTTTGTTAATTGTTTCAAGGAAGGAGAGGAGAGCAGTGGAGGTGCTATGACCGGGTCTGAATCCATGCTGTGTGGGGGTAAGAAGCTGGTTGTTGATGAGATAGGGTAAGGGTTGTTGGTGGATACATGTTTCAAGAAGCTTAGAAACATTGGATAAGATAGCAATAGGGCAGACATTTGGAATGTCATTATTATTACCTCCTTTATGTAGAGGAATAATAAAGGCTTTCTTCCAGAGCTGGAGGACCTGGATTTCTGAGATAGACTGATTAATTAGTATGCTGATAGGGAGAGAAATGGCTTCTGTGGCTACTTTTAGGAAGTAGGAGGGAATTTCATCAGTGGCACTGGAGCCAGATTTTAATTTTAGGAGAAGTTTTTTATGGTGGATATAGAGATGGGATTGATAAAGAAAGGTGGAGGTTGGGAGCAAGTGATCCTAGGGGAGGAAGGGATGGGTGGACTCTGTGGAGGGGTTGTAGAGGTGTTGATGAAGGATGATTTTAGCTTGCTTATGGACTCTGTGAAGAAAGAGTTAAATTGGGTAGCTCAGTTCATGTCAGAGGCATCTGGGTTGGGGAAAGGGTTTTCTTTTTTTCCTGGGTTGAGGAGTGATGAGATTCCTTTCCAAAATAGTTTGGAATTGGTGTTGTGGTTGGTTTGGAGAGTGGAAAAATAGGCTTTGCGATCTGAGGTAATAAGTTTGTTTACTTTATTTCGTAGTGTTTTATATTCATTTAGGGTGATAGTGGTTTTATTTTTATGGTAACGTGTCCAGGCTTTGTCACGGAGTCGCATGGTAGCTAAGGTGGTTTTGGTTAGCCAGGGTACAGGGTTACTTTTTATACATTTTGTTTTTAGAGAGGCAAAGGAGTTGAGCAGGTTTGTGAAAGGAGAGTTAGAGTAGGAGAGAGCATTATCTAGGAGAAGAGTCTTTAATGGGTTCCAGTTTGTGCTTTTTAGTGCATTTGAGAAGGTTTCAGAATTGAAGTTCTTTAGGCAGCGAGTGGAAATATAGGTATGAGTTAGTTGCATGGAAGAGGGGAGACGGTGGGCAAAAGTGGGGAAGTGGTCAGCTAGTGGGTCTGGGAGAATACCACTATCAGAGATATAGTGAGGATGGGATACTAGAATCCAGTCTATTGTACTTCCAGTAATGGAGTTCTTGGAAGGCCTGGTAGTGGAATTGATTAGTTGTGTAAAGTTATATAAGTTAATATTTGAGTGAGTTAGTGGGAGATTGGATTGTGGCCCAGTTTATGTTCACATCTCCCAGGATTATGGTTTCATGAGTAATGTTAGTAGAGACCCAGGAGAGAATATCGTCAAGGGATGAGATATTGTCTCCAGGAGGAATAGAGAGGGAGAGAACAAATATGAGTTTATGCTTGTTTAGGTGGAGTAGGGCTGGTATTATTTCTGCTTTGCCAAATTTGGGAAAGGTTTTGGTATAGGGGGTGACTCAGAGGGAGGCCGAGTAAAGGAGTGCTACACTGCCCCCCTTTTTATGTGTTCTGTCACTCCTTCTTAACACGCGGTAGTTGGGAGAAGTTATTTCAGAATCTTGTATGTGGGGCTTAAGCCAGACTTCTGAGATGGAGAGAATATCGGGTTGGTTATACAGAAGCCAGGCATAAAGGTTTGGAATTCTGTTACATAGGCTCTGAGCATTTAATGCTGAGAAATGGAGGGATTTGCCTGTTTCATGGGGGGGGGGGATTCAGTGTGGTAGAGGGACATGAGTTTGGGTGGATGTCCCCGGACAGTAGGATAGAGATAAGATGATGGATGAGGTATTTGGTTTGTTTGGGGTGTAGTATACAGGTAGAGAGTTTTGTGGACATTAGACTAGTTTAGTTGGGAACAGTGTTTTTAGAGTTGGATAGGAGTCTATAGGGGAAGAGCATGCTAGTGTTGAGGGAGTAGAGACTGGGAGATACAGGGGTAACAGTAAATGTGTACTTTGTAGAGGATGGGGTAGTGGTGTGAAATGGGGGGAGTGGTTTGTATTGGTAGGTTGGGTGATATAGTTTAGGTAAGTTAAGGTAATTAGAAGTATTATTTGAGTAAGTAGGGATAGAGGTTTGAGGGTCATGATGTTGGTTATTAGAGTAGAAGTAAGGCGTGAGTTAAGTTAGGAAGTTAGTTTGAGTAATAAATTATGGTTTAGGTTAATTGTTTGGTAGTTTATCAAGATAAGATGTGTTTGGCAGTAAACTCTGAAGGGTAAGCTTACTTTAAATGGGTGAACTGTGGGAGGAGATTTTAGGAGGTATGATGGGTAGTTTGTATTTGGACTGTGGAAATGGTGGGAGTGGTTAGGTAAGTATAAGTGTAGGGGTATTGGGAGTGGGTGGAATTTGGGGGTAGGGTTGGGGGAGCAGAGTGAGCCCACAGGGCAAACAGAGCAGGTAGAGCCAAGGGAAGGAAGAATCAAAGGTAAAAAAAAAAACAATCAGTGGAGTGGAAGGTAAGTTCAGAGGAAAGTATGCAAGGGGGTAAGGGACGTTCTAGCAGTGGTATAGGGAAAGGATTAGAGTGGTTCAGAGAGGTAAAGATGGCACCACAGGAAGGAAGGCAAAGTTAAAGAGTCTGGGGAGGGGTTGGAAAGAAAAGAATGTGAAAGAAACTGGGGGACGGGTTGGAGAGAGTGTGGAGATTGATATTACAGTGGCCTAGCTGGCTGGAACCAGTACTGACAGGGTCAGGTCAGCAGTATGAAACAGCACTGAAAATAATCAGAAAGGAAGCAACTGTGAAAATCAGAGCTGAAGAGGTAAAAAGAGAGTAAGCCAGAGATGGAAATGTTGCAGATATAAATTTAAAAACAGGAGACAAAGGGTACAGAAGACGTACTAGGGGTTAAATAACATTTTAGAGTGTGGCTGGCAACATTAAACCTACATATACTGGAACTATTGAGAGTTAAAATAACATTAAACTAAAAGCTATTGGTACTATGGTTAGTTAAAACAGCAAGGAATATAGTAGACTACTGGCATTCTGCTGCCTCCTGGTGGACAAAGTAAGTTATTACAGCCAGAAAAAGTAACCTGTGTGCGTGCTCACCTGCCCTGTAGTAATACTTTAAATAATAAGGAGCAGTTCACTTTTTTAAAAGCAGATAGTTTTAAAAACATATTCAAAGTGTGGCTAAATTGCAATAGAAGGAACACCTACAGTTGAGCTAGAAAGCTGTGCTTTTTAATTTGTTTTTGGAGCTGCTTCAGGGAGGAAACAAACAGATTTATAACTCTTTCACAAGGTATTTTGCTGGGCTAGTCTGTTGGGCAGGGGATTACCAAAGTGTGTTTAACCCATCGGGAGAAGCTTCTAAAGCCAGAGAGCACACAGGCAGGGGAGAGTAGAAGCTTTCATGTGGACTAATGGCAGGACTGTATACTGAAAGGCATAATAATGTGGCAAGAGTGTTGCACTGGGGATTGTGAAAACATTATAATATTGAAGTAGCTGAAAAACACTGGAAACATGAGTCACAAAGCATCATAGAAAAAGATGAAGTCTACATCACATGAGTTCACCCATTACCAACAGCTCAAAAGATAGATGATAGAAAACCAGATATAGTGGTCCATGAAGAGAAGACAAAAGTAGCATTAATCACTGAAATTGCCACACCCAGTGACTACAGTATCTCGCATACAGAGAGACACAAAGTCATAAAATATCAGGATTTGCAGGCAGAAATGAGAGCAATGTGAAAGAAAGATATCCAGAAAGTTCCAATAGTAGTAGGAGCAACGGGTCTTTTAAAGAAGAGTCTGCAATCGTATTTAGATATGCTACCAATACATGTAACTCTGTACAAATTGCAGAAGGAGTCATTACTGGGCATACTGCGGGTGCTGTGAAGAGCACTACTGGCTGACGTCAAAGAGTGAAACAATCCTAATTTCATGGACTTTAATCGTACTTTGACTTAAGAATGGAGTTCATTCCTGTCACGGTATTATAAACCCAAAAGACTTGGAGAAATTAAAAAAGTATTATTATATAGCATTATATAGCATATAATATTATATTCATAAAGTAGCAGAAAGTATTCTAAGAACATGAGAATAGAGAAAGGAGATTTTGCCGATAGTGATTATTGCAAATAGCGGTACAGAGACTAGGCAAGAGGGGGTAGGAATTTAGAAAACTGGCAAAGGAACCAAGATACTGGGGCAAATAACTAGAGATTGAATGGTAATAGAATAGGAAAACACCAAGAAGACATTTGGTCTACAAGCCAGAGACTGCCTTCCCTGTCAAGAACTGATATCATAGTATAGGCAAAGAGAAGAGGACTGGGGAATCCTAAGGAAAAGACCTGCTCTGGTAGAGTTTTCAGTTGAATATAGAACAGAAGCTGATGTTAAACAAGAGATAATTGGTAGGGCATATAAAATATTGCCGGGTAACTATAGGAACTAATCAGAGAAGTTTAGAAAAGACTGGGAATTGACTGGATTGGAAAAGGAAGGAGGAAATTACATAAAAACTGGAAACTGTAAGAACAATGCATCGGAATAATGTTTTGGAGGAGCAGTGAGGCTTAAGGCAGGAATTGAGCAATGTATGTAATGCTGGATTGATTATAATCATATAAAAGAACATGCATCATGTATGTTTGTAATTGTGAACATGTCAACATGGTTGTTTTCTTTAATATAAATGTATATTTGCCTATGTCTTAGGTAATAATGCAATAAAGGTGTTAAACAGGATGCTGAGGAATAGTCTGAAATGTGATTTGTATACAAGTAAGAATTGATAACACTGGATCCAACTGAGAATAAGAGAAACCTTTTTTCAGTGTTATGCTGCCACAGTGCAACAGGCCAGATTTGTACTATCTGGGAGTTACTAGAATGAAAGATGACAAGCACTAAATAAGATGGGAATGTCAGTATCTAGTGTTAGATGGTCCAGTGAGAGGAGGATATATTTATATGGGTGGCTGATCGCTTTGTGTTATTATGTTGCCTGAACTTGAGTAATCTTAAAGATAGGACATAAAAGGTCACTATGTATAGAATGATATCAGGTTGTGAATAAATTGTTTAACAGAGGGCTAGTATAAGAGAGGGAATATGATGCAGAGTCAGAATGGAGGTTCTGCAAATATGTGAGGCGTATATGTTGGTTAATGGATCCCTGGTCATGTCTATTCGTATTCCTAAGTCATTTGTGGGTTGTTGCAATAGTGCATGTACTAAAAGAATCAATCACACATACATGTACAGCTTGTAATAAGAAGTTAATACTGAGATACTGTAATATCTATTTATTATAACTGAGTTTAGCACCAATTTGTCAAGACAAATGCAAGCCATAATGTATGTAACTGATAATGGATTAATAATGAAATGTTTCTATTACTGTATAACATTTGTTCCAATTATTGATTTGCCTAGAGTTTATTTTCTAATGCATATTACTGGAACAAGATGAGTGCTATGATCAGTAATTTTTGAAGATTATTATGAATACATTCTGTTGCTTTAGAAGTAACATTTTGAAAATGCGTTTTTTTTTTCTACAGAGCAGTATTGCTAAAGCAGCAGTGAAGGAGCTGAGCAATCTATATGGTACGGAGTACAAATATGGGCCAATATCAGGAACTATATGTAAGTGCAGACATATATATATATATATATATATATATATATATATATATATATATATATATACATACATACAAACATACACACATCCTTACTATATATATTCTGACAAGCTGATGCCTGTGAAAGGTGCCTTCATGAGTATGCATCTCTAGGGATGATACAAAAGAGGAAATTACACTAGAACATACATAGTCAGAAAATATGCACATGTACACAAGAATGTAACTTATGGAGGTCA
Source organism: Protopterus annectens (assembly GCF_019279795.1). Classification (NCBI taxonomy): domain Eukaryota; kingdom Metazoa; phylum Chordata; order Ceratodontiformes; family Protopteridae; genus Protopterus; species Protopterus annectens. The sequence continues at coordinate 1,844,580,816 of NC_056728.1, forward strand.
TGGACAGTAGTGGTTTAGATGAATTACACTTCTGAAAATTGCAGTCATGCATAATAAATTCAAATATGCAGTGCTAAAGTCAGAAAACATGCATGGAAAGAAGAAGGTAGTTTATAAAGAATCTTTACTGAGTGAGATATGCAGACTAGAGGCCTGCAGCAAAAATGATTAACTTTAAGAAGAGAAAAAAGAATAAAAGTGAAGGGAAAAGGAAGATTATAAGAAGAGGGATCAAACTACAAATAGGTATAATAAAACGTAGCATTACCCTAGGTACATATGTGTATAGTTACTTGACTTCATCTTTTTTGTGTGTTATTTATGACTTGTTCTAGTATAATTGTATCTTATGTTGTAGCCTGAGAACTTTCTTTGAGTCTGTATGTGCAATACTGGTCATTATGGCTTTCAGTTTTAACTAAATGTATTTTATATGGGGAGTTGTTCTCACTGAACCCCCCCCCATAAAAATTGTTTTTTCCCAGAGCAACATCCCATACACAAAATATAAATAAATAAATAGATAGTGTGGCAATGAATTTCAACATAATGAGTGCTTTACAATAAAGACTGGACAAAATGTTTGTGTGTGTGTGTGTGTGTGTGTGTGTGTGTGTGTGTGTGTGTGTGTGTGTGTGTGTGTGTGTGTGTGTGTGTGTGTGTGTGTGTGTGTGTGTGTGTGTGTGTGTGTGTCTCTCTGTTTGTTTTGAAGTATAATAATGCTCTGAATGCTTGAAAGCAAAAACAGACTTTAAAAGAAATAAGAAAATGAATATGCTGTCTGCATAAGTGGAGCTGAAAAAAAGAGTAAAAGGTAAGAAAGAGTGATGAGAAATAACAAAGAGTTAACTAAACAGATGTCAACCAAGCGTGGATTAGATATTATTCAGCATTCAGCCCCCCACACACACATTATTTTATATATATATATATATATATATATATATATATATATATATATAAATAGAGAGAGAGAGGTTTACTATTGTTTATTCGAATGGAAAAACATTTTCCGTTCAAATAAATGAATAGTAATACTGAAAGTAAAAAAAAAAACTAACATTGACAATGTCGAACCAAATGCTCAATGCATTTGACTCGACGCTGTTGTCGAAACCACCACGTGATAGCCGTATAGCAGCTGATGTAAATCAAACTCCTATACAACAAATCACGTTTTTGCAGGGGGGCAAGCCCCCCTGCAGACACCCCCACTTATATATTCTAACTCCGAGATCGCACTACAGTGGGGATGTGGATGAATTTCCACTCCCCACTGTACCATGATCTCTGTGCAGATAGTCAACTTACTTACGCAAATGCAGTAGTGCATTCGCATAAGTGGAGTCGACTATCTGGTGCACAAATGTTTGTGCGTTCGACATTCTTATTTTTGGCACATGGGAGCCGACAGAATGTCGTTCGCACAAACAATAATAAACTATATATATATATATATATATATATATATATATATATATATATATATATATATATATATGGATCCCTGTCATATGATAGAAACCTCATTAGACTGCAACTCATTTGACTGAGACCATAAGACTGAAATTTCAAAATATTTCGAAAGACTGAAAAGTCACTTGACTGAAACCCATAAGACTCATTTTCAACATACTGAATTTTAAACTGGACCATATAAAACCAGACTAGGTGGTGGGCTACATCCCCCACATTCCCCAATGTGGGGTGCTGTGCCCTCCACACCCCCTAACTATATATACTAACTCCAGGATTGCACTACAGTGAGGAAAAGAGCACAGTAGTGGCAGCATGTAGACTACTATAAGGTACGTGAAAGGTATATGCCCTTTTCCCCACTGTAGTGCAATCCTAGAGTTAGTATATATAGTTAGAGGGTTGTAGGGGGCATAGCCCTCCACCTAGTCTGGTTTTATATGATCCAGTTTACAATTTAGTATGTTGGAATTCAGTATTGTAGGTTTCAGTCTTAATGGGTTTCAGTCAAGTGACTTTTCAGTCTTTTGAAATTTCAGACTTATGGTTTCAGTCAAATGCGTTTGTCAAATGAGGTTTCTATCATATGGTAGGGATCCATATGTGCATATATATATATATATATATATATATATCTATATAGGTTTACTTCCATCATTTAAATGGAGATCGCCATACAGTGAGGAACGATATATAAGTTTCAAAGTTTGATTTTATGGTCTCGACCATAACAAATTTGAAGTTCTGAAACTTTGAAATTTAGAAGTAGACTCATATATATGTGTGTGTGTGTGTGTGTGTGTGTATATATCTATATATATATATATATATATATATATATATACATATATGTTTAGGGATGTTTAAAAATACTACCTTGGGTCTCCCATGTAAAGAGGTCACTAGCTTAGTGGGACCAGTCTAGTTAACAAAGACTAACTAAACAAACAAAATTTTGTGTGTGTGTGTGTGTATATATATATATACTTCCCCTTCAACACATCTAAAATCATAACATCGAAACCATAACATCTAAAACCCATAACATTGAATTTCATAGCATCTAAAATGTGCATCACAACATCAAACAGTACAAATCACATGAAAATAACATCCCCTCCACATATAACAACACCAAGCTAACAAACACACTTTTCACTACATTTCTGCAGGGGGGCAGTAAGTGACATATATATATATATATATATATATATATGTGTGTGTGTGTGTGTGTGTGTGTGTGTGTGTGTCCAGCACTCAAATAAAGGAAGGCAGGCAACGAGAGTACAAGCAGTTTATTGCTACACAGTCGGCCCCACAGACCGGTTTCACTTACAAAAGTGTCATCTGTGGGGCAGACTGTGTAGCAATAAACTGCTTGTACTCTCATTGCCTGCCTTCCTTTATTTGAGTGCTGGAAGTGGTTTTGGGACTATTCATATGGGTCTATGTCATAACCGCGAAACCTCACATACAGGAATACGGAAACGTCAACACATATTGAGCAAACCGCGAAAACACCGAACGGCCTGAACCGCGAAATTCAAAATGTTGAATCGGCATAGTTGACCAACCCCACCACCCACTATGTACTACCTACCCAAACAAAATAAATAATCCACAAGCATACACTTAACAAAACCCTACTTCTAACCCTGAACTAAAGTTCACATATATTACTATGTATGCACTTACCTTAACCCGCACCCTAACCCTAAGGTCCATAACTATTGCACAACTACATTAAGGAGCTATACCCAAACAAAATAAATAATCCACATACATACACTTAAGAAAACCCTACTTCTAACCCTAAACTAAAGGTTACATATATTACTATGTATGCACTTACCTTAACCTGCACCCTAACCCTAAGGTCCATAACTATTGCACACTTACCTTAAGGAGCTATACCGGAGAAGGGCCAACTATGACGATTTGACATTTCGAATTTCGCGCTTCAGGACGTTCAGTGTTTTCACGGTTCGCTCAATATGTGTCGATGTTTCTGTATTCGCACAATTGCGATTTCGCGGTTGTAATAGGTAACCATATATATATATATATATATATATATATATACACACACGCACACACATAGACAAACATATAACACTAATTTCTGTATATTAAATGAAAGCTGTTAGACATAAGAAGCTTCTACTATACCAGCTGTAGTTACAGTTGTTTTAAGAAATAGCTCCATAGTTGATAAAAATAAAATGGAGGAAAAATAAAGCATCCTTGCCTAACACCAAGCAAAGATTCCTGTCAGACCTTATTTCACATCCACAAGTCCAGTGAAGGCATAAACACCCTCTCAAGATCTAAATCTCTTTGATAACATAAACTGAACATGTTGGAGAGATAGATGTGCATCACAGAGAATACCATTTCTTTGGAATCGTCTTCCTTTCCTCATAAAGAAAAGTACTTCTGTTAAACTATTCAAATATAATCTGGGTGAATGGATAGGTAACCACAAACTGAGTTCATGTTTAGCACCCTTATCCCTTATGGACAGCAGTAGTATGTAAATGTTCTGTTTATCTCTGGGTTATTCATGCTTAAAATATAAGGCTAAAACCTTTATTGGAATGTATGTTTGGGCTTCTAAAGATCCTAATTGGTTAATAGCCTAGAAAGTACCTATGAACCTAAAAATCAATCTGACAAATAGTTTAGGCTGTATTGTTTCACTCAGTAACAGTTTTATAGCTGCATTTAGCAATGATGATAACTAGTAATTTCATCTTTTGGTTTGCCCCTCTGTGTTAAAATCATTTCAGATGCAAATAAATGTGTAGTAAACAGCAGCCCAAATGGCATTATTGAATAACCAGTTCAGATGAGTCCACCACATAGTAATTAAAGGAAAAAAATAAAACTGTATCTGAATATAATCAAGTCCAACCACCTTCCTGTTAGCTAAAATCCTAAAACCAGAAAATAGTATATACAGAGAGGTGTAGCTGAAAATGTGTAGCTTCTTTGGCCATATATTTATCAAGAACTTTATTAGAGTGAGACAACTGTGCAAATTAATTAAAAATAAAAAGGAGACTAAACATGACCAACATTACTGTATATTGTTATGCATTACACAATAAAGTGTCATTAATATTCAAAAGTGCGCATGCTGACTGGGCAGTCCAATCAGTGTGCCAGTGTAAAATAAGGATATATCAATAAAAAGAAGTCCACTTACTGAAGTATTATTGAGCACCTGGACTTTCTATTGGAATATGCTCAATAACTCAGTTGATAGCACAGTTTACAAGGTGCAGGTCAAAATATGAGAAGAGTCAGGGACATTCTACAAAACTTCAGACAGATGAGATCTCCTTACCAGCAGTACAATCAATCATATTATTGGTAACCATACCTCTGGACTGTCCAGATTTTTGCAGAATGCTCCTGATTTTCCTCATATTTACCCTGTCCCTCACAAAACGTTTAATACTCTGATAAATCACTAAATATTACTGTCAGTCAATAATGTCAGACATTAGAGTTGCATTCTTTCTATTGATAGCGGAATGCATGTGGATGCCAAAACCTGTAATTCCATTGACTTTTTAAGTGTCTTACATAAATACTTAAAAATGATCCCTGAGCCTTCCCTTTGCCACCCACCCCCCATTATTTTTCTCTTTAACCAGAATTCTTAACTAAAGGAGTCACAATGTAAGACAGCAATATTAAAAAAATAAATAAAAACAGAGAGAGGTGGACAGACTGCTATACATCTGCTCTATTCAATGTCACCTCTTTTGCACTGCACTAAGGCAGTGTTCAGACATAGGTGCCATATGCATGCACAGTGCACCATTATGGAGCAGATGAGGCAGTAGAACACTAAATACTGTTATACAATGTAATTATTAAACAAAGGTAAGTGATTGCCTTCATAAATAATGTCAATGTATAATAATAATAATTCACTCCTGTATGTGGGTATCACAGGATTTACCCTCAGTAGGCTTTGTTTAATCACTTAGGCTGTACACTCATGACCAAACCATGCCAATGGTAAGTAAATCTTTTGATACCCGTACCCAGTAATGGATTATTGCTAAAATATGAACACTGTTTTCCTCTGCTTCATTTGTTGGTCTATATAAGTGGTGACATTCACATGTAAATAAATAGATTTATAAGAATGATCTTTCTTATTTGGTGTCTCCATGGAAGTTAAATTGGTTGGCATAATTTTGCAAGGTACCAGCAATTAAATTATCTACTTGCATTAACTGTCAAGAGCTTCTCATATAAGCCTTAAGTATTTTATGCATTAATTACCATTGATCAGACTTTATAAAACTTATATTTTGTATGTTTGCCTCATTTGATCAGCTATATAAAACTGAAATTCTGGCCATTTATAATAATATCACCTTGTTGAAATTTATATCTCAGAATTCCTTAACCTTTTTATTAATAATTTCAACAAACTCAAGGCATAAAAATAAGTTTTATGTATTGATTTACAAACATATTTTCTTGTACATGGAAAGTAATATATGTAATTTATTTGCCATGCAATCTGACCAGATTCTATCATGTATTTAAATGATGAATTAAAATCAGCAGAATGGCTAGAAAAAAATTCAGTTCTAGTAATTATATGGAATGAGATTCACAGACGTTGTGCTCTGCAGTGCAAACCTTATAAAATAAGTAGCCAGATGAACAGTCTACAAAGGTTCCTTCAGAATGTATTGGGAGTCCAAAGTTTCACAGACAGCAAAATAAAACAAAACTAAATAAACAGAGCTGTGGAGCCAAGTAATGGCAAGTATATAGAGCAAAAGCGAGTGTGCACATCCAATAAGGAATGCTGTAAGTGAGCACATACATGAATGTGCACTAAGTTGTATGTTGCTGACATGTCTATTTGCACAGAAAATATGGCACAATATCATAACATTAAGAAAACCAGGAGTACAACATGAACAGGGACATAATAAAATGTACATATAAAGAAATATAAACAATCATCTACCAAACTATGTGAGACACTATATCATAACATTAAGAAAACAAGGAGTACAACATGAACAGGGACATAAAGAAATATAAACAATTATCTACCAAACTAGCTGAGGCTTGAATAACATACTGTGAACACACACACACACACATTCACTGCATGGGGAACCTGAATATATACAGAACCTATAAGGAGTAAAGGTGCTCTATCAATAATAAATATCCATGGGGCATAATCAACAAGTGTCCAGACCATTTTATATCCACCATACTACAGCGCATTTAGTTTTAGAAGAATACAGAGGTCCATTTATATCACCAAAATATGTACTAATAGAACAAAACTATTATATAAACAAAAGCTATTAATCAAATGCAGTTACAGATTTATATCTAAGGAGTGACTACTGGAATGTCCTACCCCCATGAAGTGCATTGCAATATGTTTCAGACGGGACTTCATTCTCAGTAGGTGTGCTGACAAGAGAGGCTCCCCATTCCCCTCTCCAACAAATGCAGTGTTGGACTTTTTGCCCTTATTTTATCAAATTCTGTGATTCAGGATTGTTATACTGTGACTGCCACCCAATGTGTGTCATATCATGGAGGTAAGGCTGTTCCTGCAGCAAGGAGACACAATGAGAACAATGCGACAAAGAGTACAAGTATTACCAAATATGAATAGTATGTACACAACACTGTAATTTGCCATGCTGTCCAGCTTGTCTTATCCGCTTCTGTCTGTGTGTCACCCTGCTCTGTATCCATTCATGTGTTGCAGTAAAAGTGAAATGTAAGATGTATACCTCCACATGACTATCCCTGACATTTATGATTGATAAACATTCAAGTAAGTGACAACACACACAGTCACAACAGAACTCATCCCTTCACCATTGTCTACATGCATCAGACAGTGAACTACTGCGAGATGTTAAAAAGTGGGCCACTAATAGTAACAAAAGAATGTACACAATTTCTTCACACACGCATTTCCTACTTTTGTTAGTTGTCTGCATACAGCATCAACAGTGGCATAAGTCAGTGTCTTATCAAATGGGAAAAATGGTTTCTCCCAGCTGTGGGGTATCCCTCAACAAACATCATTCTTGCTACGTGAAGTTCATTGCATCCAGGGCCACACACACACACACACACACACACACACACACACACACACACACACACACACACACACACACTAGCTTTTGATCCATTGATGGCCTGAATAAAACTATGAACCAAGAAATTGAATCTTATTTTTTGCTTTCAAGGAAAACATAAGTTGTGTCTGACAGAATGACAATTCACAATAAAATGCTTGAAAGGATACATGCATCATGTCTGGGAATAGTACTTGACTCCCTACCCCCCCCCCAAAAAAAAAAAAAAAAAAGATAGTCAACTTCTGTGTATCCCTCTGCTGATAGACTGTGATGAAAATATAAACTGCCACAGTCATGTGTTTAAGTATCTATTGTTAAACATATATACAGCATACTTATTCAGTCCCCAACCCCAAAAGATAGTTACCATCTGTGTGCCACTCTGATATCTGAATGGGATGAAATTAAAAAAAAAAACAAATAGAACATAGTAACAAATTTCAAGTTGTTGCTGTCAGATGTATATAACAGAATACCTCCTTACCCCCACCCCCAAAAATAGCCACCTGTATATGTGCCTGATCTCTGATTGAAATGAGAATATCAGTTATACTAATGTATTCCAACTTGCTGCTCATAAATAGTACCCTGCCATTAAAGCTATGGTGATCATCTGAGCACACCTCTGAGGTTCTTGGGGAGAGTTAAAGAAATAATAATCACACTGTCCACAGCCATTCACAAGCTATGGCAACATTCTTGCATACCCCAGAGGGTTGGTTTTAAGAAAAATTAAAGTAGCAATGGCCAGACCCCCCCCCCCCATACATACAGCCATCCACAAGCTACAGCAACCTTCTGTGCATACTTCTAAGCAGGGCTTAGTTTTATTCTAAATTAGTCTCAGGGCACAGGCCATTACTAAGTCTGAGTCAAAATCCGCTGCACAGCCTGTGGTATGGGAGCTACCAGGGCTCCATAAGCTCTGAGGGTCTGGATGTTCTGTGATGTATTTTTGCCTTATTTTCAAATGATATAACAAATCTAGTGAACAATGCTCAACCCCTGACTGGATACTTATATCCAATCCTAACAATTTCTCCAATGCTTGGACACTATCAGACACCTTAAGTGACCACCTACCCACCTATGTCCATAGAATTATTATCCATCTTCCTAAAGAACATACCTACAAATACATCTATAATCTCTCCAACTGAAAAGCCAAATAAGTTAATGACTCATTAAATGCTATGGACTGGTCCTCATTAAATAATCTCCCTTTGGATGAATCTGTACTTCATTTCAACTCCCCATTTCCCAGCACCCTTTAAAGGCTAGACCCTTCTGTAAAAAAAAACAAAATTAATCATCCCTCATGGATTTCAAAATCAAATAAAGATCTTATGACTAAAAGTGGCAAAGCCTGGCTAGAGTAGCAATAGGACAAAACTCAGTCCATCATTCTATGCTTTAAGGAAATCTGTATCCTTAATGCAAAACAAGTGTATAGTGACAAAAAAGAATTCTACTCACACTTACAAAACAATCATAGGCATACTCCTAGGAAATTCTGCTCTTCCATAGCCTCCTTACTTAATCCAGGAACCAAATAATACCCTAACCCATCTACTGAAACCTCCCACCCAAATAGCTAACCAATTTAATACTTACTTCATTGAAAACATATCCCATTTTTCATCCACAACAATATCATCCTCTACTCCTTCCCAAACCTCTTCAACTAGGCATATCTTGACTGGCAGAAATCCTTCCTTCTATTTTAAGCCAGACTCTACTCCCTTCATAAAAAAAAGACTTCTTCTTAAACTTAAACCCTCCTCTACTTCAGCAGATAACTTCCCCCCTGAATATCTTAAGTTATCAGCAGCTGCCATAGCCTAACCCTACTAGCATTCTCATAAACAGATCCATTCTAGAAAGTAATTTTCCTTCCCTTTGGAAATTTCCTATATCATCCCACTACACAAAGGGGAAATTCCATTGAAATATCTCATTTCTGTCCCATAGCAATCCTGTCTACTCTTTCAAACATACTGGAAAATTTCATTCACATCAGCTCCTTAATATTAACTTGTTACCAATAGACAATGCAGATTTTGGCGAGCCCATAGTACCACAACTGCCTTACTATCTAGAAACTGTAAATAAGGCCAGAGACACTAGAGAGTGTGTGTCTGTGCTATTTCTTGATCTTTCAAAGACCTTTGATACTGTCTCTCATCCTAAACTTTTCCTTCAGCTATCTAAACTTGGTCTATCAACTTCTTCTATCAAATGGTTTACTAGCTACAGACAACAAGCAGTAAAATGGCACAGCTGCTTTTCACCATACCTGCCTAACAAAATTGGTGTTGCCCATGGCTCCATCTTTGGTTCACTCATCTTTAATATTTTTATTAATAACCTATATACTTCTATATGTCATGGTTCACTTATTAAGTATGCCAATGATTCTTCTACTGTCTGCTCTTCTAACTCTGTCGCTCTCACACCTCCAAATTATAACCCAAGAAGCATTAAACTTTATTGACACCTGGCTTAATAATGGCCAACTCTTACTTACCAAGAAAACTAAACTTTTGGATTTACCCCAAAAACCAAAGTCCCAGATATTAATAATTTCAAGATCATCTTCCTCAATTATACATAATTTATTTATTTGACATTTGTTTACTAGGTTAGTGCAGCTGGGCCATAGCCCTTTTTCAGTGGAGACCCGGGGAAAAAAGCTCCACAAACATTTCCACAAAGCTATTTGAGCATATACACAGAATATATATACACGCAATGCAATTCTAAATGTACAAAAGTTACTAGGAATAGAAAAAAAAGTTAAATGGATTTCACAGTAATAAACAGATACAAAATGATTAATAGTAACAATTGGTAGAATATAGTGTAAAATTTTTGTTAATCGTTAGTTCAAAAATAAATTTTGTTCATCATTGTGTGTTCAGATAAGTAGCTTTTGAAAAAGGGAAAGGAGAGAAATTAGTCAAGAGGAGGAGAGAGGGGTAGTAAAGGTGAGGGAGAAAGGTGTTAGGCAAGGAAGGAGACCGTAAAAGTCAATCGGGGGGAGATTACATTGACATAGCCAGATATTGCTAAGGTGTTTTTTTACAGCATTTCTAAACCTGTGCTTAGGCTTAATATTTTGAATATCAAAGGGAAGTTTATTCCAATTTTCAGCTGGGGAGTAGCTATAAAGGTTCTTGCCAATTTTGATTTTAGGTTTGTATATAGAGAGGAGATGTTCTGAGCTCCAAAGAGTTCTAGGTGGGGAGTATGGGGAGATGATTGAGATAATACTGGGGCAAAAAGAGGGTTTGTGCAGAACAGAATTAATTATCTGAAGCTGTGAAAGGAGAAGTTGGTAGGGAAGCTCTAACCAGTTTAGTTTTCTGAGAGCTAAGCAGTGATGGGGAAGGTAAGGCTGTTCTGCAGCAACTGTGGCCACTTTGTTGAAGGTGGACTCTAGTTTAGAGAGAAGTGTGGTTTGAATGTTAGTGAGAATTTGAGAGCCATAGAGAAGGGTTGGGAGTAAGTAGGCATGGGATAGGGCAGTTTGGGCTTTGCTAGAAAGGAACATTTTATTCCTGTAAAGGAGACCAAGTTTTTGGTGGGTTTTCTTACTGTTACTGAGAACATGTAAGTCAAATTTCAACTGGTCATCAATAATGACCCCTAGTAGTTTGGTATGAGAGTCGACTATGATAGGAGTATTGTTAAGGGAAAAGATAGTGAAAGAGGGTTTAAGGTGATACATAGTTTTTGGGATGAAGAGCAAAAGTTTAGTCTTCTTAGGGTTTAGGATTAGGTGGTTCTGTTTAAGCCAGTTTTCAATAGATGAAAATGAGTGTTGGGTTGTAGAATGTAGATCAAACAGGGTATTGACTATGGTGATGATTGTAGAGTCATCAGCATATTGTATCAATGATGATAGTGGTGTGGAGGTAGATAACTGATTGGTGAAAATATTAAATAGTAGTTGTCCCAGTATAGAACCTTGTGGAACTCCCATATTTATAGGAAGTTCAGGGGAGATAGCAGAAAGCCATTTAACAGATTGGAATCGATTGCTGAGGTAGCTGGAGAACCAGGAGATAGTAGAGGTGGATAGGTTTAGAGCAGAAAGTTTATTTAAGAGGAGGGGGTGGGAGATGGTGTCAAAAGCTTTTGAGAGGTCAAGAAAGAGGCAGGACACTAGTTTGTTTTGGTTTCTGGCTTGTGAGATGGTATGAATAAAGGAAATGAGAGCAGTAGAGGTGCTATGGCCTGGACAAAAGCCAGGTTGGGTAGGGGTGATTAAGTTTGCTTGTATTAGGTGTTGTATGATTTGTTTGTGTACACATTTTTCCAAGATCTTAGACAGAGGAGATAGTATGGCAATGCTCCTAAAGTTGGAGAGTTCAGTACAGTTGCCACCTTTATGAATGGGTAGGGTGTAGAATTTATTCCAAATGGGAGGAACTTTGGGTTCAGCAATTGACCAGTTTATGAGAACAGAGATGGGAAGTGCAAGGGAGTTGGCTGCTTTTTGTAGAAAGAGTGTGTGTGGGGGGGGTGTCTGTTGAGGGGTTGCAAAGTTTAAGTTTAAGAAGCAAGGACCTAATATTGTTGGTATATACTGTTTTTAGGGAAAAGGTTGGGGCAGCGTTGGAAGGTTTTAGAGGGTTGGTAGGTATGGTGGTGCTGGTGTTGGAGTTAGTATGGTTGGTTAATTTACTAATGATGTCAATAAAATAGGAGTTAAAGTCAGTAGCAATTTGAAGAGGTGTATTTGTAGAGTTAGGTTGGGGTGAAGAGGGGTTGCCTGGATGGAGGATTTGGTTAATAGTATGCCAGAACTTCTTTGGGTTATTAAGGTGTGATTCAGGGGAGTTTGTGTAGTAATTTCTGTTATCTGTGGTGATGGCTTTCTTTGCAAGGTTGCATAGCTGCCTATACTGTTGGAAGAGGGAGGGTAGTTTAGTTTTATTCCAGAGCTTCCGGTTTTATCCCTTTGAGCCATAAGGGATTGGGTGGAGTTTGTTAGCCAGGGAGATGAGATTGCTTTTATTCTAATGTTGCACATAGGAGCTAGGGAGTCGAGTATGTTAAGGAATATGTGGTTAAATTCTAATACAGCTTCTTCAAGGGGTAACTGTCTAAGGAATGACCAGTTAATCCTAGAGAGATGGTTGTTTAACTTATCAGAGTCAAAGTGTGTTAATTTCTGATATGCTTTGATCTTATGTGATTTACACATGCGAGGAGTGAAGCGGAGGACTTTAGTAGGGGAGTAGTCACCGAGTGTATCTGGAAGAGTTTCTGGGAAGTGATATCACTGGGGGTGGGAAACTGGGATGCAGTCAAGTATGGAGGAATGAGTAGAGGATTTGACAGTATAATTAGGTGTGGTAATTAGTTGGGTGAAACCATGAAGATTAATGGAGGATGAGGGGGATTGAGAGGAGAGGGTTAACCAGTTAATGTTAACATCGCCCATGACAATAGTTTCATTAGGGAGCTCTTTCCTGAGTGAAGAGAGGATATTTTCCAGTGCTGCTATGTTGTCATCTGGTGGAATGTAGATAGCAGCTATGTTAAAAGAGGCATGAGTATTTACTTTACAGTTTGCAGTGAGAAGTTCAGCTGGAGAGGTCAGAGGTGAGGTGATAGTTAGAGGGGTAATTGTAAGGAGGTTTGAGAAAAAGATAGCAATGCCGCCTCCTTTTTTTGGAGTTCTATCTAGTCATAAAATGTTATAGCCAGGAAGAAGGATGTTTTTGGAATATGAGGTTTTAGCCACATTTCACAGATGGTTATGATGTGTGGAGAGTGTTGGGATACCCAGAAATGGAATTCTGTTGTTTTGTTCATTATGCTTCTCATATTAATTGAAAATAGGGAAATGTGTTTTGATGGGATATTTGAGTGGAAAGGGATGGACAGTGTGGAGATAGTGTTATAGGTAGAGGGGAGATCTGGCCCTGGGTTTGGGTGGATGTCACCTGATAGCAGATTAGATGCTAGGCACTTTGCCATGTATACCACAAATTCTGAACTGCATGTAAACCTACCTGGCACTGTAATAGTTTTAGATGATATAATAGTTACAATAGATGTGCAGTCCTTGTACACCTGCATCCCTCATGAAAAAGGTTTGGAATGGGTAGGTTATATGTTAGTTGAAAGTCAGCAATTTGAAGTAGGGGAAATTAAGTTTATTTTGGAAAGTATAGAACACATTTTGTCTTATAATTTTTTCACTTTTGAAAATGAATTATTTTTTACAGACAAGGGGGTAGAGCTATAGGGGCAAGGATGGCACCCAATTATGCCAATTTAGTTATGGCTTATTGGGAGACCAATCACTTGCCCCACAAAGCAGGGTACAGCACTCTTTTATGTTTTTACAGATTTACTGATGATTTGTTTTTGTGTGGAGGGGCACAGAAGGCAATTTAAAGGATTTTGTCAAAGAAATGAATGACAGCACAGGTTTTTTAAAATTTTCATTGGAATATAATTTTTTCAGGATTAGTTATTTAGATTTAGACATCATTAAGGAACAAGGACAACAGACATTAAGTACAGTTATAAGTTACAAAATGTGGCTAGTAATAGCTTACTTCATTACACTAACATGCACCCTACTTACGTCAAACATAATATAGTGAAGGGGCAGCTGATTAGGGTAGAGAGACTCACAAGTGATGCTAGCAAAGTAGATAGATTTGTGGGAGAATTACGTGAAAGGTTCAAGCATAGGGGATATCCTAGTAAGATAGTAATTTATTAGAAGGTGCAAGAAAAGAGACTAGGGAAGGAGAAGAAAGGGCAAAGCAGGATAAGAATTGGTGAGCGGCCATGCCCTAAACCCTGAATAAAAAAGAAAGATTACAATAATGCATTGTTCAAACATACATTAGAATGTTCCAAGTGTTCAAAGTTTTTGTTTTCAGTAACAGACTATGTTTCTCCTGAATTTAATAGGGGACAAAGAAGGAGAGCTTGAATATAAAGAGCTTAAATGGCAGATTCTGCTCAATGCTTATAACAAACCTGGTCTTAATAGTGGGGTGAATTATAAAGTTGTTTTACGCAGAAAAGCAAAGTACAATAAATGCTAGTAGAATTGTAGTTTTTATAAGTGTCTTATAGTAGTGTTTTTAGTTTATGATATTTATGTTATTTGTATAAAACATATTAATTGGTTAACTGAATAGTAATTTTTGTTATTGATGGGATTTAAGTGTTTCCCATTGGGATTATGGGTGTTTCTGATGAAGGGCATTTTCATTGCTGAAAGCGCTTAAAGCCTGCATTTGTGTCAATAAAGGAAGTTTTCTTTGGGATTCACCACTTGACAGCTTTGGATTTTATTGCAACACCTTGCAAGTGCTTTTTTCTATATTTAACTTGGAACCTTCACTTGTACAGAGAGATATTTTCAGTTTGTTTTTCATTAAACTAGAAACTTGTTACAACAAAACAACTAAATTTGCTACTAGTGCCCCATATCATTAGCACCACTACACTGCTCTTCATACTCTAAACAGGCTCAAACTTCTATAACAATTAAATTACCTCCAGTTGGTAACAACTCACAAAACTATTCTTAAACCTACAACCTGTGCAGCCCTTAGTTTTATTCTCTGTCACAACCATCCCAATACATCTCTCCAATCAGAAGATAAACAACTCCTGTCCCTATATGTCAAACAAATCATCTGGTAAAAACCCATACTCCTACTGTGTCACAAAAATGGAATACCTTGTCCTGTTCCATGAGAACTATTTCAAACCTAGCTACCTTTAAACATTCTATAAGAACTATTTTAAACCTAATTACATTTAGACAGTCACTCAAAGATTTCTTATCCAAAAAATGGTTCTGCTCATGCATCAACCCCAGCTGAACATCCTCCAAACATTTCCACCCTCTCTGTCCTTCCTTTCCATGTCTTCCTCAACCACTAATCCCCTTCTCATCATTTCCTTAATTCTTCTCCTTTTTCCATTTTTCTACAATACCCTCTTTTTCCATAGCTCTCCCATATTGTGTCACTTTCTTTTCCCTTTGTTCTCTTTTCCATACAGTTACCCTCTCTCTCTCTAGCTCTGTAAGCTACTCTTCCCTTTCTCTATGTCTCAGTTTTTCCCACCTTTCTTCTCATTTTTCCTTTCTCTCTGATCTTGCTAACATCTATTAACCATACTGATTTTTGTTCCAAAGCCAAATCAGTGACTGTTTAAACTAAACAAAGAAGTAGGCCAGTTGCTTCCAAACACAGACAGCTCCCATGCCCACCCAGAGTTATAGCCAATTTTGCATGCACTTCATATAACTTATGGTAATAAAGATGTCAGTGTAACTTTGCTCCACACATTAAAGTATTACAAGTTGCTTCACACAAATCACAATAATCCTACAAAAGCAGAATAATGAACAAGCAGCAGTCAGTGTTTTTCTCTACAGACAGTTTCAGTAATTGCTGTTAATTTATATGTGTACTTTCCAAAATGCCCCACTCTTTAAAAAATGCTTTCTTAACTTCTTAGTGAAATATTCAAGGGCAAAGCCAAAAAATATCTTGTAAGCAAATGCCCAAAATCAGGGAGAGATTTTAAATGTTGCTGTTACTTACTTGGAGAGTTGATACAGTAAACAGGCTTACACAAGATTTATACAAACTCAAATATCTGTCATTGCATAATGACTACAACTCTCTATGACTGACCAGAAAACCACAAATTTTACCAAAAACATGACACAAACTTAGGAACATTCATAGTGTTCAGCTTATTTGCTTAAGAATCAGAGACAAAAACAAAAATCATAGGTAAGACTGAAAAACCATGGACATTTTTAAATATTATTCTAATGCACTTAAAATACTAACAGAGCAAAGTGCTTTGCATGAAGATGCATTTTCTGAGCAATGAGTAGTACAAAATTCTAACGACTAGCATTACAGGACAAAAATATGAAGGGAGAGCAGCAGGGATCTATAAAATCAGAGACAGTTCAGAGAGTAAAACTAGGTACCATCTGTACGTCATTTGCCCTGAAGATGCGTCCACAGGGTTCCCTGTAATGATAGAAAAAAAAACATATTATCACTTCCTCTTCCTACCTCCTGTTGCTACTACCAACCATAGTGCCTAACCACTTCTACTATTTTAATACCTACAGACTTTATACTCTTTGTCATATGACAGTAATGAGTAGAAAGTCCTGCAAGTTGATTGGCTAGTTGCAATATACTTGTACAATCATCTCGGTTTTCTATTCCTTGCCATGAATGGCAAGGAGTAGAAAGCTGGCACCCTTCCCAATGGATGTCATTTGGCTTGGGTTGCTTTTCTGCCCTTTATTTATTTATTTATTTATTGCCCTTTTTTTCTATGTAGGAAATTGTTAATGTCCAACTGAAATACCACAAAGTTAAGCAGATAGGATCTCAGTTTATCATCCCATCAGAAGGCTGGTATCTCAGAAGTGTAGCACATTACTCCATGCTATACTACATTCAGTAATGGAGCATGAATTCAACAACCTGGTGAGGGGACAGAACCCACAATCTTTTGAACTTCCTGGCATCAAATTGCTGAGCTAACCACTGACATTGTGGATGTAGAAAGGATGCCAGCATTCTTGTTTTTCTCTCTTACTAATATGTTCATTTGAGAGACTTGCCCATATGTGCACATCCTTATTAATACTCTTATTTTTAAAGTATGAGATGTTGAGTGAAGAACAAGCATGAAATAAGAACAATTATTTAATTTAGTAATATGAGCTGTAGCTACTATGTGATGTGTACCGAATTGACATTGCAATCTAGTAATGAATTTCAAAGTGCTTCTGTAATGCTAACAACTAATAGTACAAGTATACTGTATTTGTGTCAATGTGTTTACTCCAGGTAACCCATTTGCATGACATAATGTGTAAACTGTTCACTATAATATTATTTTCTCACCTCTAGCAGCTGCAGAAATCTTGTATTTAATAATCTCAGGACACACAAAGCTTGTGCACGTTTTGTCTAGTTGTATTCATTCTTTGTTTCTGCTTGATTCAGATCCTGCTGCTGGAGGGTCAGATGACTGGGCTTATGATAAAGGTATCAAATACTCCTTTACCTTTGAACTTCGCGATACTGGCAAATATGGTTTCCTCTTGCCAGAGTCTCTGATTGAGCCAACATGTAAAGAAACAATGCTGGCAGTCAAATACATCCTGAATTATATCCTCAGTCATAACTTTTGAAGTACTTTACCAATGTGCTTGTTAGAGGTATAACATTCATCTTAAGTTTTGTTCTTGATCAACAGCATTAAAGCCTTTTTTGCTAAGTGACTGAACTAAAAAGGTTCATCTTTATTTGTAAGAATATTTGGTTATCAGGAGCCTTGATATGACCAGACAGATTCAAAACTCAGTAATGTTTCAATAGTTAACAAGAAAATGTTTGGACTTCTAAAATATAAAATTGTTCTGATTCAGGAAAAAGGTTGTGGTAAACTTTAATCCATGGCTACCAATGGAAATTGAAAACTGTTTGCTGGTTTCCTGATTATTTTTACTATTTTCATTGTGCTGGTCAGGGCAACAGCAATGTTATGCCTAGGAGAAAGAGTATGAAATGTCTAACCCTCTTCTGAGACAAAAAAGAAAATATGCCATACTTCGATAATGCATGAAATATGATCAGCAAAGAGGTACAGTTTTATTTTTCCACATGTTGGAGTATAAGAATTGGTAACACACCTCCAAGATAACCCTGGGGTAGCTGTCTGTTTACTGCATATGTGAGTCAGTGGTAAAGATGCAAAGCTTGGTCCCACAAGACAGCTATATGCTATTAAATTTTGGCAAACTGTTGTGCTTCAAACCACCCCCTTGGCTTTAAGCTTAAATCCAACATTTGTTAGCAACAAAAATACAGCTGTAGTTGGTACAACGTTGATTTTGATATCTGAATACAGATACATAATCTCAGCTGCAACAAAATCAGTGCAGTAAGAAATGTGTTGATACATTTCTGAAATAATTTTAAGAAACAGGTATAATGTAATGAAGTCAAAATATTAAAAACTCATCAAGGGCACAAGGGTGCATTTGCCATACAGAATGCAAAATCATACCAATGGTAAGTTATTGGGTTTAATGTATATAGGTTAAGAACAGAACAGTTATCTTCAATATTCCTTCATAAATTGTGATTACTGTAAAACTCCATCAATTAGGATGAGTTCAAAATCTACTGTGGACAAAGATCTGTGTGTGGGTACTGAAAAAGATATTGCTGACCCTTCATTTGAAAAGTGATAACCCCGGATTTAATAAACTCTGTGTAGGAATAGTGTTATTCCTACATGGAGTGAATGGTGTCCATGTCTGCATCTCCCTTTCAGGAGCGCGCCTTGCATATTAATGAAGGTGTGCTACTGAGATGAAGCCGTGTACAGGGATACTGAGTTAGTGCAGGGGGCGTGTTGCAGTAGTGCTTGCAGATCTGTAACATGCCCCCTGCACTGACAAAGTGCCGTGCAGCACTTACAATAGAAAACAGCATCCACAGACACAAATGATGAATGTGAAGTGAGTGTAATGCAGGGGGTGTGTGACAGGTACTGTAACACAACCCCTGCATTGTGAAAGTGCCATACGGCAATTTACAATAAAGAAAGTGCCCATGGACACTTAAATCATGAATGGGAAGTGAATGTCATGTAGGGAGTGTGTTACAGATACTGTAACACATCCCCTGCATTGTGCAAGTCCCGTACGGCACTTTACAATAAAGTGTCCTCGGACACTTCATACCTCTCAAACTCTTAGAGTAAAAAATCTAGACAAAGACATTATTAAAAGTGGGACAAAAGCCCTAAAATTGGGACAAGTTTTAAATATTGCTTTTACAAACTTAGAAAGTTGATAGAATGACAGGTTTTGTATTAGCATGGATTTTCTGAAGAGTATGACTTCCGAAACTGAAATGTTTGTCATTATTTTCTAACGGCAGTCTTTAATGATTTGACACTGATTTGCCAGAGAAACACACTTTTATAACAAGCAGACCAAAAATATGAAGCACAAATCTGGACATCATGCGAAAATCAGTACAGTTGAGAGGATTACATGAGGAATGTTAAGCAACGTCATGTAGGGGGTGTGTTACAGTATCTGTAACACACCCCCTGCATTGTAACAGTGCTGTACTGCACTAAAACAAGAAAGAAAGTGTCCACAGACACTGATTTAATAATGTTATGTCTAATAGTTTCATTTTGTAATTTCTTTTTCTGTAAAGTTTAAGCATAGCTGAGCGGGTTTGCGCAGGGCGGCACTTTGCTCCACAGTGCATAAACTTATCAAGAAGCTATACAGAAATGTATAGCTGAAATTCTTACAGCTGAATTAACTGAGTGATTAGAGTCATGGCTTCACATGCAGCAGGTGCATGGTTCGAATAACAAAACAGGCCATTTAGCTTTTACATAGGAAATTATTTTTATATTGATTTTTATTTTATTTAATGATGTAGTAATTAATATTTGTTAACCCGGGTAGTGTAGCTGGTCCAAAACCCCAGTGTTAGTAGAGATATGAGGTGAAAACCCCCATTTAAACACAAGTGTCCCATACAGTATAGTCACACCCCAAGGTAATGTAATGAAAGCACATGGGGGAGGTCATGTTGTGTAAAATATATACACTTAATAAAAATGCATCAGTAATGAGTAATTAATATTCAATCCTGACTTTTTTTAAATGAAAACATTTGTTTGCCCTTAGCTCAGTTTTGCTAAGCACTGTTAAGCCAAGATATGAGCATTACTTAGCAGTGCTCAGCTCTGCTTAGCTGGTTTGAGCATTGCTAAGAAGTCCCATTCTAAGCAGTATTCAGCTCAGCTAAGCAGATTTGTGCACTGCTAAGCACTGCTCAGCATTTGCCACTTTAAGCACTGCTCAACTCAGCATGTCTGCACACTGCTGAGCTTTGCTCAGCATTTTTAAAAATGGCCCAGTGATGGCAAAAGGTGGGAATATGACCTTATTTAAACCACACAGGCAGGAATGCAGGCAGAACCTGTTAGAGTTTGATCCTTGTAGGAACTATGGCAGGTGCAGGAGAGGGAGCTTGCGTTTGCGTGCAGCACCAGGGCATCTTTCATTCCAGGGTCATGGCTAGACTCCTCATGAAGAACCATGATGACAGACTGCTGCAGGACCAGTACCAGGGCTCAGAATACAAGCCAGAGGCCTGAGGCCATCTGGCACGTGAGCTCACCAGTGCCACTGGCATTTTTCTTGAAGAGTGCTAATGAAGAACTTTGCTTGACATAGATGGGTAGCCTGTTCCAGAGTATGGGAAGTCTCTGGGACAGAATCTATCCCTCCAGCATGTCCTGTTTATTGTGATGACAAGGTTTAGGTCCCTAGAGCATGTAGCTCAGAGGGATTGGGATTTTTTTGGGTGTAGCATGTCCAACAGCTCTGGGTTTGACATAGCTTTATATGTTAGGCAGAGATCACCTCAGAGTAGGTGATACGTTACGTACTAAAGCTGGAGTTATTTGAGACGGTCAGTGTAGGGCATCTGTTTGAGGCCAGTAATCCTCTTTGTGAGGTACTTCTGTAGCCTTTCCAGCTGCTGCAGATGTCTTGTAAAGTACATTCCAAAAGGGGTGTTGTACTCTATAATGGGTCTAATGAGTGTCGAGTAGAGGAGAACAATGACCTCTTTTTTCCTGGATGAGAACCCTTTTATGATGAGGTGTACCATGTAGAAGGACTTCCTGACTACTGTGGCAATGTGACTATCAAAGGACAGACTACTGTCCACCTGGGTCCCAAGATCTCTTATCACACATTCTGTGCTAAGTAGACTGCTGTCTATGTAGTAGTTCATGAGTACAGATTTTTTACCAAAGGGGATGACAATGCACTTTTTAGCACTGAGCTTGAGGCCATGGCTCTGACACCAGGCATCTGTCTCAGTAAGGCCCTTCTGTAAGATTTCCACATCATGTAATGTGTAAAGTATTATAGTGTGTTCCCTGCAGCAGTGTCTTGTGTTAACCTTTGCATTTCAGCTACATGTATTTCTGAATGCAGGTATGCTGATGCAGGCAAGTATGAGACTGTAATAAGTGGAGACCTATCTCATTCAGCCTCTATTCTGCCCAGCAACAAAATAATCATCCCAGCCAGGTCTCAAACCCACAACCATGTGCACTAGAGTCACAGCAACATACAACCCTGTGCACTAGAGTCACAGCAACATATCACTACACCAAATCTGCTGTGAGAATTATTAATGCTTTCGTAAATATATCATGCATTACACTCATTTACCATTAGGGAAAAAAGTCATCATTGTCAGGTCTTTAACCCAGGACCCTGTGTACTAGAGTCAGAGCAACACACCACTACACCAAATCAGCTGTGAGAATTAGCAATGCTTTTGTAAATATGTCATGCCTCACAGTCATTTAACATTAGGGAAAAAAGTCATCATTACCAAGGTTTGAACCCAGGACCATGTACACTACAGTCAGAGCAATGCATCACTTAACCAAATCAGCTGTGAGAACTAGTAATGCTTTTGTAAATATATCACGCATTACAGTCATGAAACATTATGGATAAAAGACAAAACTGCCATGTTTTGAACACAGGAATTTCTGAACACTATACCAAAACAGCTTTGGGGATATATTGATCCATTTATAAATATATCATGCAATACAGGGATGTAACTTTAGGGAAAAAAGACATCAGTGACAAATTTTGAACCCAGACCCATTTGAACTACAATCAGAGCAACATACCAGTAAGCCAACTGACCTGTGGAGTACAACTGTTTTTACAAACATATCCTGATTGCCAGTTACACACTACTCCTATATATACTGGCCCAAATCACAGTCTACTTGGGTCTCTGACACAGACACAGAACCAGTACACAGACAAATAAATGCTGCTGGATATATGGGAGGCCTACAATGCCTGACAGAGCTGACAACTGCACAGACTGTTGCTGAATATTCACAGTTGTGCCCCCTATTCATGGCAGGGTCCTCAAAAAACCTACTCTGTGTACACACATACTGGCAAGGCAGTACAGATTGAGGTTACAAAAGCATGACAGACAGCTCAGCATTACACGTCATACTCATCAGAACACACATGTCCATGCCAATCCTGTGTTACACACTGTATGCATGCATATATGTCTTACAAATATACCTGCCATATGAATGACTTGGTAGCTCCATCTGTTACAGTTCTAGCATCTGTCACATCTAGAGACCCACAGTTCTGTCCCACAGCTGGTGTGTGGCACAACTACATGCATGTCAATACAACATAGGAATAATGGAAACCTGCAATGTCCAGCTCCTACCGCAGTCACTGCCACCCACAGTAGCATGTTAAAGCCCTGCAGGGTGGGACACATTTCACAATTATGAATATGTATAGTAAATGTTGCCTAACACTCCTCTGGATGACACTATTATGTAACGCATCACAGGCACATGTCTTACCTGGACTGTTGTGGGTACCCTCAACCAGGCCTTGGTGTGACACAACAGCTGACACCACACCCTCACTGACAGTAACAGCTTGCTCTCCCCCAATGTCTTCACAATCCCTAGTCTGACTGCTGGCCAGAAGGCAGCAGCTGTGGCCTGCTACACATGTAGCAGTATGTCCAACTACCGGTTACAGACCTAACATTGCTCTCAAACACCTAGAGCAGGGCATCCATACAACAGCCAAACATAAAGGGTTGAGGTTTTAAAGGACATGTCTCAGTTTACCCCTACAAACATGCACAGGTGATAGACCAGTATCAACTGTAGCAGCATTCACAGTCAGATAGAAAAGGATGTATGACACTCACATCTGCCTGTCTCCTTACTCACCCCAACACGCATTTACACAATACACTGCTACAGAATCTGAAAGTCTGTTAACAATGGCCAGACATACATATCTCTCGACTGTACAGATTTCCACAGAATGTCCAGGTTTTTGGCTCATATTTTTGGCCTGTTCCTCATAACATTTGTGGTTTTCTGCCAAATCACTGGGATGATATGAGGAATGAAGTCACTAAATGATGATATATATTTGAGTTTCAGACTTCAAATCCCTCAGAAAATGTATGTCAAAATAAACCCTGTTACTCTAGCAAATTTTTAAGTTTATAAGGGCAATATTTAAAATCTGTCCCTATTTTTGGCCTTTTCCCCCCTCATTTTGCTGGTCTTTGTCCAGATTTCTTGTGCT
This sequence comes from Protopterus annectens, assembly GCF_019279795.1. Taxonomy (NCBI): domain Eukaryota; kingdom Metazoa; phylum Chordata; order Ceratodontiformes; family Protopteridae; genus Protopterus; species Protopterus annectens. The sequence goes on from NC_056728.1 coordinate 1,844,604,711, forward strand.
AAGAGGTTGAGAGGTATTCAGACATAGCATGCAAAACTGTGGACATTACACATCAATCCAAACAGTAAACAGCATTTTCACCTACCGTCTGTGATGCTGCAGCTCCCACACCTCGATAATCTCCTCCTCACAGGCCAGGAAAAGGGGCAAGGCTCACATGACCTTAATTATAGCACTGTGTTGCCATAGCATTGGCTAATGGAAAGGCAACACAGCTGTTCTAGATGCAATTAGCAAGCGGGAGACACAGATTGGTGCACAGGCCATCACCTGTTCATGAGCATTACCTACAAAAGGCAAGCTGCTGCGTATGCTAAATAGGTCTGACCCTTTCTTCATTAAGACAGACGGTGATGCTTTATAACACTACTTGTGGATTTTTTCTGACAAAGGAGTACAGCACTATACCAGGTATGTCAAAAAATTAAGCATGCAATGGAATTCAGATAAATGCATGCAGTCATGGGAAATAGGAATTTAAACAGTAGGTCTCAATAACACTTCCTGGACTGATGTGCTGCTGTTAGTCTGCTGTCCAGCACCTACGGCCATCTCTGATGGCTCTGTCTGCAGTAACATATATCACAGCTCTGGCCCTTGAGTCACCCCAGCAAGGGTCAGCCCACATATGACTACTACTGGACTGTCTTTTGTACAATACTGACTGTGACACTGCCAGCCCAGCTAACTGGGATGTTGGAAATAATCATGTCTTTTGTGAATACTAATATGATACACAAGCTTGTTTTACAAATGTAAGAGACCTATATATGTTATGTGGATATTAAACAACTGGTGCAGAAGTGTGTTTTGAACTATATGTTATGTACTGAGCTCATACTTCTCAACTGTCCAAAGTTTTGCAGACTGACCACATGTTTGCCTCATATAGTTAGTCATGTACTCATACATTTTTGTTTTGTTCTGGCAAATCCCTAGCAAATCATTAAAGACTGAGGTCATAAAATAATAGCACACATTTGAATGTCAGATGTCATATCCTTCAGGAAATTTGTGCAAATGCAAAACCTGGTATTCCATCAACTGTCTAAGTGAGTAACAGCAATATTTCTAAAGTGCCACTATTTTCTGGCCTTTGTCCCCTATTTATTTGTGCCTTTGTCCAGATGTCTTGCTCTAAGAGGTTGAGAGGTATGACTTGAGTTTCAGTAGTGTAACCACAGTCTACTGTACTGGCAAAGAACAGAAATGTATATAAAGTATTACCTGCAAGTGTATGTATTAATAGTAGAAGCTGGAAGTCCCAAACATACAGACATAAGTTGCAAAACCTCAATTAAATAAGCTGAACTTGCTTTATGAATGTGTTATCTCAGTTTCAGTGCAGCAAGCACACAAATGTCTACAGCTAGAGGTTTTTGTATCGTCTTGAATCATAAATAATTACTAGGTTGAAACTGTAAAAGTGTTTAACTGTGTTGTGACTTCCAGTTCTACACAAACATGAGACAGATATCTACTTCTGATGTAGAGATATTAAAATGCATGTTAGTTGTTGTTAGTCTGGGAAGTGAAGGCAGGTGACAAACACTGATGTAATCTGAGCTAACCGGGCATTAATGTTGATTATTATTTTCAGACCTGTCTCAGAGAAAGACCTTTGCATGTTGTATGTGTCTTTGTATTTAACATCCACTCATCTGCATTTGCCTTGCTAATAGTAAGGAACTAGGGAAATGTCAAATTGTTTCCATTTAAATGGGAATATAGTATATCTGTCTGTTTGTGTGGTGTGCATTACTCTGAGTATCAGGCATCTCTGCATTTAATGTTGATTTGAAGCCCTTTGTTTAAGGTTTGATCGCGTCTATTGTGTATCTTATTCTAGTATTGCATTTGTTTTGTTTTAAGATTTCTGTTCTGTTGGAGTTTTAAGAGTTCCCCATCCCACTCACCCAGTCCTTGTGTTCTTAAATTTGGTGGCTTTTGAGTTGCCCTCCCCTACTATAAATCTCATTTTGGACACCCCTCTCAGTCCCATCCCATCAGCTTATTCTACTGAGTAGAAAGAGATCATATGGGAAGCCTTCCCTTGGTTTCCCAAACTTAAATTATCATGTTTCATCCCTTCCCACTTAACCTAAACAAAAACTAATTTACAGTATTTGTATTTCTTCCTACTTTATCACTTCATCTCGCTTCTGCTGCCTGTCCTTAAAAGTATTCAGTTGTGCTTATTCTGATGCATTTATTACTGCTTGTTAGTAGCCTGATTAAATTGTAACTATTATTCTAAGCATTTTGGTTTAAGCACTTGGGCTTCAGGCCAGTTATTTTACATTAAAAAGGTTTGTAGCCTGCACTCTTGTGGGAGGAGATTGTAGATAGTGGACTTCTGAGCTGGGAATTGCTGGTTAAAAGCTTATTGTGCCTGCTTATGTGAACTCTTTCTCTCTGAAATTGGTGCACCTTGCTTGCTGTAGCATAGACTAGATTCAGACCTGTTGAATCTAGCTTTGCTTGTATAATTTGCACACTAATTCAGGCCATCTTTTTGGAGAGGGTTCCCCTGCACCCTAGTGGCAGGAGTGTGCAGTTAGAACTTGTCTGATTGAAGACTGCAGGAACAGGGCTCAGTCTTGAGCTTTTTTTATTGGTTAATTGGTTAATTTGTTTAAATCAGTTTGCTCTTGTTTGCCACTGTTATATTTAAGTGTGTATCTGTTCTCCTGTATTAAATTGATCTAAACAGAATTTAAATATCTTTAGCATAGTCTGGTTACAGGTTTTGCTGTATTCAGATCTGTTTGTGTGATTCCTGTGTTTCCTGCTATGCCATCTAGTGTTGGCCAGGGCCTGCCTGCACTTACTGGGAGTAAGTGAACTGGTTAGAATTGGTCTGGCATAGGGTGTTGAGCTAAGAGCTCAGGGACAAGGCTTAGTTAGTCATTTCCACTGTTTCTATTTACCTTTGTTTTGTGGTATTTAAACCCAGAATTTGTTTGGGTTTGTGCTTGTTTGCCCATTGCATACCACCACTGTGCTGTTTGAACCTTTTGTGAGGTATCTCAGTTGCATTTTCTTCCCTTACCAGCACTACTGTGTGAGTGAGTCCCTCACCGGCTACTACTGTATTGATTTTATCCAGCCATACTCACAAATATAGGTACTCTCCTCAGACAGTACCCACTCCACTATCCCTGACCTCTCTTCCACAGATTCTGATAACCATGGGCAAACAATTTGAGACAGTGTAGCAACTGCCTTATATACACAGACAACCCTCTACTACTACCACCTAAGAACACATGTGAGATGCAATCACATTAAGAACCTAGGATCCTTGGTGTCTCAGTCAAAAGCCAGTACATGATTGACAGACCATGGTGCTTTGCCACAGATGGCCTTCATCTGTCTCCCCTGACCTTTAGGCTTCTGGCAAAGGCTGTTGCCTCCCCCATAGTGCTTTTTTAGGCAAAGTCATGAGCACAATATTACCAACATGAAAAATTCATATAAACAAAATATAAAGATCATGCTGCTAAATGCTAGGAGTGTTGGCATGAAACTGCACTCATTGCAAGCATTTCTTGCCCTGGAGGATACTGACATTTGTGCAGTCATTGGAATCTGGTTTAAAGCTGTGGAGAGCACCTCAACCATACCAGATTACTCATCCGTCCATACTTTCAGACCCCAAATGAAGGGCTGCAAAGCCAAAGGAGGGGAAGTTTCAATATTGATCAAATACATACGCACCTCCACGCTGGTCAAACAGTATGACGCACAGGAGAAACTGCAAGTGCAATTAATTGTTGACAAAACACATATTAAAATCATAGCTAGCTACAGATCCCCAACCATGACTCAGGACACCCATGCCACCTATCTGAACTTACTTCAATCCATCAAGATTCAACTCTCTACCCTGATCCTGGGTGACTTTAACTACCCAACCATAGAGTGCAAGACCTATTGTAGCCCAAACATGAATCCCCAGACACTCCATGACTTTGTTAATGGCAATGCAGTGGATCAGTTGGTTGACACCCCTATGAAAGATGGAAATATCCTGTACCTGGGTCCTAACCAACATGAGTAGCCACTGTGCACTCCTACAGTGTCATCCTCCTTGGTAAGATCCGATCATAAAGCGATCACTTTTGAAGTCACAATCTCCCCTGATCCCCCCTTGTAAGGGTCAAATGAAAAAAACATTTACAAAGCTGACTACAATCTCCTCAGAGCAGGTATAAGCAGCTTTACACGGCCACTGTCCCTTCAATTGGAACTAGCACTAATGCCCAGACCTAAATTAGGAAAATATATGAGCACCTACATAGCTGTATGGACTCAGCAATAACTGACAGGACCAAATCATCTTCCTCAAGGAAGAGTAAACCTGTCTGATAGACAGCAGCAATAAACAAACTCTATATTAGAAGGAGAAAATTGCTGTCCAGGGCCAAGAAGGAGCAGGTGCCAAGTTTGAAGCAATCTCTCCATTGTCTATACAAGCATATAAGGTCACTGGTGAAATCCTCTAAGGCTAACCGAGTCCAAATTGGCCACATCCACCAAGGACAATCACAAGGCCTTCTTCACATATGTCCATAATCTCAAAGGCAACACCCAAATTTGCTCTAAACTGGTGATCAATAACACCACATACACAAACGGAGTAGATATAGCCAACCTGCTGGCAGACAGGTTCAGTGAAAACTTCACCCCCTGTCCCCACATCACTACACCAGGACATCCCCAGCACCTGCCCCCTCCCCTCATCAGCATGGAGCAGGTCCTTAATGCCCTCTCAAAGGCAAAAAATAAAGTCTCAGTGGGACCTGATAATATCCCTGCCTGTATCCTACATGAACTAGGCATGAGCTCTCAACTCCATTATACACCCTATTCAAACAAAGCCTGAGCACCAGCTTCATCCCAGCTGAATGGAGGACAGCCACCGTCATCCCTCTACATAAAGGTGGAGCATCCACTGACCCAGGTAATTATAGGCCCATCACCCTAAATAGCCTGATCTGCAAGGCCATGGAATGTGTTATCATGGACCATATAAATAAGGATATTGGCAACCTCCAAATGCTTGACCCCATACAGTTTGGTTTTGTCAAAGGGAGATCACACCTGTTAAACTTGGACGACTTCTTAGAAGCAGTCACTAAAGTCATGGATGAGGAGATGATGGTGCACAGTGCCTACCTTGAGTTAGCCAAAGCCTTTGACACTATTCCACACACGGGCATAATACATAAACCCTCCCAGCTATTTATCAGCCTGTATGTTACCAGATGGGTAGCTACCTGGCTCACTGATAGAACCCACTCAAAGTAGGGGAAGACACCTCTAGCAGTAGACCTGTAATGAGCAGTGTACCCCAAGGATCAGTCTTGGGGCTTCTACTGTTTGGCATACACTTTTCTGAGGTGCAAGTCACAACCAGTGGTCTGTGGCTGACCAAGTTTGCAGATTACTGCAAGCTGGGTGCTGCCTTAATTTCCCCTAGTGATATGAACATCCTCTAAGAGGGTCTTACCCAAACTAATGACTGGTGCCAGAAGCATGGACTCAAAATGAATGCCATGAAATGCATCATTATCCTTTTTGGGGAAATTGTCATCCCCACTACTTATGACATTAATAACAATGTACTAAGCATGCAATCAGTCATGAGGGACATGGGCACCCAGGTTGATAGCAACCTGACGTTTGACCACCACATTGCCTCCATTGTACAGAAGGCTGTCTACATGGCCCACCTCATAAATAAGGGTATGTCATCCAGGAACAAGGAGGTCATAACATCCCTGTACTCCTCCCCTTATCAGACCCATTATCGATTACAATACCCCCTTTGGCATGTACCTTGCCATGCACATGCAGCAGTTGGAGAGGCCACAGAGATTCCTGACCAGGAAAACCCAGGGTCTCAAACACCTATCCTATACAGATAGCCTAAAAGCTCTGTCCCCTCTACTTAGTCTCATGCAGACTGCTCAGAGATAACCTGTGTCTTGATGGAGTTGCTGCATATCTGTAAGACAAACTAAACTCATACAACCCACATGCAAGGCCTTAACCTGGTCTGTGACATGAATAGAACTTGTTGGCAGGATAGATTTGTCCCCCAAAAACTCAGCCATCTGTGGAATAGACTTCCTCTCCATGTCAAGCGAGTACCTCTCTAGCCCTCTTTAAGAGGAACCTGGATGACTGGATGGGAAACAGAATATACACCCCTGGGATCCCACCTGTGTCCCTGCTGGACAGGGGAAACAGGTGCTGACTTTGAAGGAACATGGGCAAAATTCTTGGCTAGGCCTAGAAGGGCCTCCGGCCCAATAATATAGTATCATCCTATGGCCCTATGAACCTATTACCTTAGATGTTTGCTGTATTTATTTCAGACTGTCCTGAAATGTTGTCTTAAATTATTCCCTGTGAGCCTGAACTCTGTAGTTACTGTATTGATTGAGTATTATCTTGTTCATTTATTAGTTATTATTAAATATAGGTAAACATTGTAATTGCGTCTGGTCTATATAGAACTAAGTAAGCTCTTAGCGTACTTGCATATGTATTTGGTGACATTCTATAGCCCACTCCAATAGGCTTGGTCTTGGTCACACTTACCATTTGACTAATAGGCACATCACACAGTAGGATTCATCACCCTTTGGTAAGGGCCTTACACTAGCTGATAAATAGTTGGATTGTGGCAGTTGTAACTACCTTTAAGTGTGGGCAAAAGGGGCCATAGCTGGTAAACCTGTGCCAGCTTTTCCCAGGAGTGTGTGTGTGCATGTGTGTGAGATTCTTAAATCAAATCTCAAAGTGTGAGCATCAGCTACTTGGGCAGGGACATGAAGCACTGGTTGGACAGAGAGGGTGATGGATGTTTTGGTTTGGGCACTCTGTTGAGATGTTAACCATATAGCTGTGCCAGTGGAGAGTCTTACTGTGGATCTGGAGAGAGAGAGAGGGAGAAACCAGTCCCAAACTGACTGTGATCTCTGTCTGCTCTGAAGGGTAATTGTACTTTACTGTGTGTGTATCTGTCATCCTCCCATTGTGTATGTCCCTCACTGGTGGTAGTGGTGAGGATTGAGGCACCTTTATTACTGGGCCAGTGCAGGGTCATCACACTGACAGTACGTACTGGTGGATACAGCTGGCATATCACATGAAGTACCATCCTTGAGCCTCTCTCAGTCTGCCAATGCCATACAGGATTATTTTACAGATTGTCCAGGTCTCCCTGACCATTCCTGACATACTCTGGCGAGGTCAGTGTGTAATCCACATCTGTAGCTGATTGCCTGACACCTATGTCTAGCATACCTGGTGAGCCCATGCAGCAGAACAGCAGGTTATAGGTACTAGTAGTGGGGGATACTGGCTCTGGCTCAGCAGCAGTGCATACATACTGAGCATCCAACATAAGGGAATGGATACAGTACCAGATATTCATGTATTATTACTGTGTCCCCAAGGGTCTGGCATGTCACAGACACATTCCCCAAACTCTGTGAATAACCATAATGTATTGTACAACTAGTATGCAGAAATACACATTTGTCTGGCAGAGGGGTCTACATCTATCAGGCACATGTACACATTCCGCAAACATCTGGGTACTGCAGATGTCAGACATATATGAGGAGGTCACCCTACACCACATATGCACCACTCTCTGTTATTGTGTACCTCAGATGTTCCTGGCATGTCCACATGCACCTGTAGTAGCATTCACCTACTTGTCAGATGTAGGCTGGATGACATGGTACTCTAATGTTGCCCATAGGGGACAACCAGCAGTTGATGGCAGTGATGTGTGGGGACACATAACAACACAGTCTGTCACAGTGGTCAGGCCATTTCTGGTAGTCCTGGTATCATCCCAGGTTACTAGGCTTTGGTCCCTGGGCAGCCATATGCCTAGGCCACATGTTAGCCCTTGTGAATGCAAGGCAGCAGCTTATGTCCCCATCCAATAGGGATACCGGTGGTATCCCAAGGGTGTATGTGGTGTTAACCATCCATTTGACAATGTTACATCTGCAAAGGTTTAAGTAGCCACCCTGCCTGATGTGGACAGGGTGCCCATTCCACCGCAGGGTGATTGTGTGTGACACGTGAGCTGCCAACAAGGCCAGTCCAGGTCACTCACCAGGTTGAGGGTGTGTGTGTGTGTGTGTGTGTGTGTGTGTGTGTGTGTGTGTGTGTGTGTGTGTGTGTAACACAGTGGAACATGACTTGCACTTGTGCAGCAGTCCCAGCAATGTGGAGTCCATGACTGCCTTGCATGTCACAGTGAGGTGACTCCTGAGGAGTATGTATGACAATGGGTAGAGGGTTGGCCTTATAGCCTACAGGTGCATGATAGATGTTTGATGGCCTGGTATTCCCTGGTGGGGAACCTCTGTAATGTCCCCAGCTGCTGCATGTGCTGTGTGCTGTGTGATGTGAATGATGAATGGAAGATTATGTACATTAATGGTCTCATTGGGGGAAATATGAAACATCAGGATCAGGGGGGCAACGCATGCTGTAATGTCAGTATGTTGACAATATATACACACGTACTGTACTGATAGATGGCAGGGGTATGATGTGGGTGTTAGCAAAAGTGGATAATGCTGGCCAATGTATGCAGTCCTGTGATGTGTTCCCCTGTTCATGTCTTTCAGGTGGGATGTACCACAGATGGAACCCGCCCTTCTCAGACATCGAGACTGCGGCAATCATTGATGCCCTCAGACTCCATCACAGGGTACTGTTGGGAAGGAGCTGGCAAAAACTACAGGAACGCACTACCCTGTGGGCAGAACTGATAGCAACAGTCAACAATGTGGGACACTGGGACAGGACCTACTAACAGGTCCGACACTGTGCCACAGACCTCTTACACAATGCAGGGCAAAGGGCTTTAGCTGTGACCAGGGACCATGCTGACACAGGTGGAGGTCCTGTTACTCAAGCACTGCTCACAGGCACTGAGAAGCTCCTCACAAACCTTGGTGCAGCTACCACCTTCCAGGAAACCATCACTACATATGTCATGGAGGTGGGTGGCACAGAGTTAACAGCCGAAGAGTGTCCAGGTAAGGCCCCAATGGGCATCATGTCAATACTGCCTTTATAGTGGCAGCCTTTGCATACCTGGATGGATATGTCAGGTCAAACTGCATTTGTGGGTGGGGTTTTGTAATGCACACAACTGCACACATATTGTGAATGTCAGTAATTTGGGTCGTATCACAGCTTGTACTGTACATGTTCATAATTGCACATATTATAATGTACCAATGCCACATGTGTGTGTGCTGACAATACCTCTCCCCCACAACTACATAGATCCATCTGGTGTGGCTGGGGAACAGCAACCTGAAGCCAGTGAGTGTGGAACTGTCTTGTTGTTCTCCAATACCCTAGGCATGTTGAGAGAAGCCAGTTTTTCATGCACACAACTGCTACACTTAGCCATATTGCAACATGTGCATGCTCACGTGTGGTTAGGTTAACTGTGGTGCATCACATTGGTCATCATGGGAGCCTATTCACAGGAGCTGTAACATATTGGCATGTACTGTTGTATAGGTGTTGCCACTGTGCTATACAGGGGTACATTAGTATTGTGTACACAGGTGCACTCACTGTGTGTTAGGTGAAGGTCCATCACACACTCCCACTCCTTACGTATCTCACAAGTGTATAGTAGTAGCAAGATTAACTGGACCTAGCTGCACTGCATGTTGTTGATGGCCTGTCCAGAGTGTACCTGTTGTGGTCCGAATGTGTGCCATGCATGTCATCATTCAGAAAATGTGGTCTGTATAATGCCTTTGTGCCACCTTGTGTGTGTGTGTGTGTCAGCAAACATTATAGCGCAGGTAGTAATTTACATATGTTGTCTTCCCCTCACAGGTGAACATGGGGATTGGGGTCTCTCCCCCGTCAAAACCTGATGTCAGTGTCTTATCAAAGACTCTGATGATGGTGGTCATAGTGAGGCAACAGGCGGGGCTGTTGGGGCTGAATCTGTACCATTGGTTGACATCCCACTTCCGCCAACAATGTCCCCGCACATGGTCAGTATGCCCACACATACCCAGTCCCCAGCAGCAAGAGATATTGGACAGAGGCTGGTGGCATTGACCAGGCTAGTGTGGCAACTATGGCATCTGTGAGTGTAGACACTAGCCATATCCAGGGGGCTAGTGAGGTCCCACACAGGCAGCTTGACAGGGGTGCTTGAAGGACTGCTGCCTATCCAGCCCCTGTCAGAGGTGTCACAGCAGGTGCCACCCGATGCATGTTTCGGTCCATCATGGAGGCACAGGCACATTGTGAAAGACAGATGCTCAGGGTCATGGATGCAACATTTCTGGCCATGTGTGATGACCTCCACGGCATTGGTGATGCTGTACATCATTTTGCTGATGTCATGGATAGATGGTGGGGTGAGACATTGTCATTGCTCAATTGTGTAATGTCTGTGCTTGAAAATGTGGTGGGAGTAGGGTATTGGGCATGTGGATGTAGGTCAGCAACATCAGCTGAGAGCCCACATGGACATGCACATTCACACTCCCATAGTGGCAGTACCACCAGCATTACCAAAGTGAGGGTGCTGTCAACACCACAACATAACAGGCCATGAGAATGTGGTCCTTGCTGTTACTATGAGGAACACGGATCCACTAGACAGCAGTCACTGTCAGGAAGTTGTACTGCATCTGGCCTTGGGCCTCATGGTGCCAGTGACACTCCTGGCAGAACCAGTTCCCATGTGGTGGGAGTAGGGCATTGGGTGCATGGATGTAGGTTAGCATCATCAGCTGAGAGCCCACATGGCCGTGCACATTCACACTCCCATAGTGGCAGTACCACCAACACCACCAAAGGGAGGGTGCTGTCAACACCACAACATAACAGTCCATGGGCATGTGGTCCTTGCTGTTCCTGTGAGGGACATGGATCCAGCAGACAGCAGTCACTGTCAGAAAGTAGTACCACATCTGGCCTTGGGCCTGATGGTGCCAGTGACACTCCTGGCAGAACCAGTGCCTATGTCTGTGGCCGGAGATGGTGAACTGTATAACCTACCATGTATGGTCCACGGCTGTCCAACATACCCACGTGTAGGGCTAGCACATAGCTTGACTGTGTGCATACACACACTCACACATCACTATCACATGCAGGTCACCACCCCAGATACATACAGCTCCTCTCCATGGCCCAGCTGAACACCACCCCTCCAGACACGCACACAATGTCAACTGTATGGTCCAGCCTAGGCGTTTGGCAACCCCCACACCACACCCTGTGCATGTGATGATACCTGTGCCACATCCCTGTTATCCATATCATCAATGCAGGGACATGCTAAAATGTGTCTGATGCACAGGGTGAATATATGCCAGTGTGTAGTGTAGTAATGTCATGCCCTGTAAGATGCTGCCTTTTGGCAATTGTCATGGGTACACATTGAAGTGTATGTACCTTTCTGCCATGATGCATTACTGCTGTCAGTACTGCTGACTGACTGTTGTCTCACATACCTTATTCTGTTTCTGTTCCAGGTGTCTGTGTGTACACAGCCTGGGGAGCTGCTGACATTACTGAAGCCGAGTATGGTGGAGTGGAAACACAGTGACTTTTTCGTCACCAAGTTACGGCTGTATATGTACATGTTTACCTACGTGTGCATGCGTGCAACAGTGTGTGAGGGACAATGGGGGAAGACAGTGTAACCTTGGATGCATAGGCCTTGACACAGCAAGCTAGCCTTCATACATGTCACCTGGGTGTTCCGTAGGACCACAGGTTCATAGATAAAGAGGAGGTTACTTGAGTACTGGCCCTAGGTCCCTCACAAGCCTAACCATTACTTTATCCCCAACAGTATCATCTATCAGCACCTGATGCCCCTGCCATTGCTGGACACAGGTTGAACCACAGGGACAGATGTTTTTTTCCCCCATCCACTCAACCTAGATGCAGTTGATGACAGTATGCATAGTACCATGTTTGGGAAGTGTGGTCCTGACACATGGCAGCCTCTGGGAGCCAAACCTGACTCACCAGCATGTGTTTCTACTATCTCATATATGAGTCACGCCTCTTGTGCCGGGAATGCACACAGAGTTATACTCTCATACATGGGGCTGCTGTTGAAGGGCTGAGCACAACATTGCCATCTAGGCATGCCACAGACACCTGTGGACAACCTGACTAGTGACCAGTGGGGCAGTACTGATTACAGGTTGTCTGCATGGAGCAGGTGTTGAGGGCAATGGCTGACCTTTATGGGTGTTAACATAGACTTTACAGTTTCTGTAGATGTCTGCATAGGTGCATAGCAGACTGGCCATGCTGCTAATGTATTGTTGTACTGACTGAGTACTATTCATAGGTGTTTACTAGGCTAATGACCTAAGGCCTTTTTATGCCTAGCCATGCATCCCAAATCTCTAAGTTCTGATACCCTTGATATGTGTAAGCATGGGCTTGGGAGATGACCTGTTTGCATCAGAGACATAGGTGCCAGAAATCAGAGGTAATATCCACCTTTTGTCTGGATGGGGTCCCTTTACCTATGTGGTGAACCACATACAAGCAATTCATGACCACTGCCACTACTTGTTGCCTGAATGCAACATTGCTGCCATCCTGAGTATCCAGGTCTGTCATCGCAGACTGTGTGTTTATGGGGTTGGTGCTGATGTGGGACAAAGTGGGGACATGTCCTTGTCATGTGGCATGCTGACACTGTTGTCTGTATTCAGTTTGAGGCTAGGAACTTGACACCATTCCATACCCACTGTGTGGCCCATTGCAGTGTGTTTACAGCAGTTTGTAGCTCAATGACAGACTGCACAATACATACAGTTGACACAGCCTTAGGCTGTACCTACATATGTGGGCTGTGGCAGTTAGCATTCATACCTATATACATGTGGGTAATTGGGGCAACAGGTAGTCACAGGGCCTTCACATGTCTGCATATTGCACACACACATACAGGTGACAGATTGTGGTTGCCATCTTATCAAATGTGGACTGTGGAACACATCTTGTAGTAACATGACAGTTGGCAGGACATACCATACTCATGCCAAGTGCAACACACAGGACTTCCTTTGATTTGCTACTATGATATCTTATTTGTGTGACATTACCTTAGCTTACATTATGATGCTTCTGACATGCAATAACTACTCTATAGAATTAGTACACAACAGTATGAAATGTTTGTTTTCCTACACTCTCGGGACCTCTTTATTGTTTCAGTTGTCATCACAGGTCACACCTTGGAAAACATGGACTGCAACCTGCAGGGTGGTACAGATGGTGGACATACATGTGACTTCTACATATGTCTGCAGATTGTCCAGATATTTGACACAAATTTTACCTCCATTTGTCATAATATTGTGATTTTCTGGCAAACTGTTTGAAAATCATGACAGTAACATTACAGATTAATGACAGATATTGTCATGTAACAACGCATACCCTTTGGAAAGTGCATTCAAATGTACAACCTGTTCTGGTATCTACTTTCCATGTGTGTCACAGCAATGTGTGAAAGTTTTGCTCAATGTTTGTCTTTGTCCCACTTTTTCATACGGCTTTCACCAGATGTCTTTATGTGAGGGGTTGAGATGTATGCTGGTGTCCAAAACACAGTTAGCCTGCTGCAAGGGGATGTATATACGGACACACATTTATGACCTGGCCTTGCTGATAGTAGAACCTCTACCTGCCTAGTTTTACAAACGATACTACTATATACATAACACAAGCACCACAGAGCTACTATAGTGTTGCAATGTCTGCCACTACTATCCAAGTGGATGACAACTGCAGGGGCTGTTAGGATTGCCAATGGGGGTTCACAGGCCTTTAACATGGTGGAGTATCTGAAACACACACACTGCTGCATGGGGACATGCATTGAAACACACATGCAAACACAGCTGACACTTTTTCTAATTAGAAGACCTACCTATCTAGTCATGTACAATACAGACTGACATAACTATTGCATGTGCCACAGTGCCTTTCTGTTAGGAAATGCATAACTGTGCTTGTAAGGTGGATGACATCTGTAGGGGCCGTGGCTAGGTTGACAATGGGGGAGTTGACAGGGTGGAAGAGGCACACAAAATGGTATAACCATCGCATACACACAGCCAAGACAGCCATAGGGGATATGCATACAGAAATGCATACACTCACACAGTTGGAAATAGTTAGATTAGAACCCCTACTTATATGTATTATAGTGCAACGTACATATTGCATGCACCATGGAGATTATATGCCAGGGACATAAATCACAACCTCCTACACCAATTAATCTTTGGAATGCCTTCATGGATGGTGGGATAAACCACTCAAAATAGTGACTTTTCTCACATATTGCTCTTACAAACCTGGGCAAGTGATAGAGAAACAGACTTTGCATCACCATGATGTTTCAGGCAGGTATGACGTCTGAAGCTGATGTGTGTAACTACGGCAAATGTCATGTATTTGCCAATGATTTGTCATAAAACCCCATTGTAAGGGGACATCGACCACATGTATGTTTCAAACATCTGGACATTCTGCATACATCTGTACAGATGAGTGGTATGGTCTGTAGAGTTTACCATGGGACATGTAAGGTGGATGACATCAACAGGCACTTTAAAGTAATGCCATGGGGAGGGTGTCAACATGCCTTAAATGGTATAACCAACACACACAACAGCAACAGGGGATATGCTTCACATATACAGTAGGTCAGTTGGCTGTATTGAGATTCAAACCCTTACCTAACTACTTGTATGTACTATAGTGCAGCCTACTTATTGCATGTGCCACGGAGCTTATATGCCTAGAAAGTGTTCAACAGTAGATCTAAGGTTGATGACGTGATCAGGCCCTGTAAAGTAATGCAATGGGGGGCACCAGGGTGGAACAGGCCTCAAAATGGTATAACCAACACACAGACACTTGCCAGTGTTGAGATTAGAACCTCTACTTATCTAGTTATTTGTACTATAGTGCTACATAGTTATCAGAGAGCTTATAGGGTTGCAGAGTGTCCAAAGGTACTTCTAAGGTGAATGGCATCAGCAGGCCTTGTAAAGTAGGGCAATGGGAAGTGTACTGGGTGGGAAAGGCCTCAAAATACTTTAACCTACAAACACACACAATTGTCAGTGCTGATATTAGAACCCCTACCTATCTAAATATATGTACTATAGTACTATGCATTTATCACATGCACCACAGAACTTAGAGGACTGAAGAGTGTCCATAGGTACTACTAAGTTGAATGGCATCAACTGGCCTTGTAAAGTAGGGCAATGGGAGGTGTACTGGGTGGGAAAGTCCTCAAAATGCTTTAACCTGCAAACACACATGGCAGGTGAAGTGATATTACAATCCCTACCTGACTATTACACAATGGAAGTCACCTTTGTACTGGTGGTTACTATTGTTATCTGCATGAAGACATCACTCTATGCCTTTCAGGGTGTCTCTCTCTCTCTGTCTGCCTCTCCCTCCCCCTGTCTCTGCCTGTCTATAATTGATATATTTGTATATGCTGTATATATATATATATATATATATATATATATATATATATATATATATATACACACACATGTATGCCTGTCACACTCAACAGATGCAGATATAGCACATATGTACCACCTCCAGGTAGCTGCTGGTAATCCTGGCTGATGGGGTGAGGAGACATAGTGAAGCTGTACATAGCTGTCTGTGTGCAAAGACATAGCTGGATAACAGAGTTGTATAGTCATATGTGGGTTTGTAGATGGGCTGTAATTGAGTGGGGTAGAATTCATAACATCACACACAGGGTTACAGATCTCACACCTCTGACTGTACCTGTTTAGTGATTTGTCCATCATTGTGCCTCATATATCTGCTGTTGTCCTCAGACGGTTTGTGTTGCACTGTTATTGTCAGACTACTGGTTGGCCATAGCTGTCAGACTCTTACAGAAGGACATCTGGAAAGGCCCATATATAACAGTCAGACACAAGCCCAGACATGGTGGGCAGGCTCTTAACGTTGCTCTTCCAAACATACACAGTTGGTGGAACGGTTTTGTATTAGCTTGCAATTATTTTTGGGGGTGACATCTGCATCTCTACTGTCAGTCATTGCTGTTTTCACATCAACTTTTATTGGTTTGCCAATAGTTTGTCAGGCAAATGCAATGTTATGACAAGCAGAAGAGATATATGAGGCATACATACGTGTGAACATTCTGACACCCTGTCATTCCACAGGTATGGATAGTGCCCACTTACTTGTTGTCAGTACTGACACAATGACGTGGCAACTTTTATATCCTGGCACTCAACTGACTTGTCAGAACCTGCTGTTGTAGTAGGCACTGTGTAGTTTACTCAGACCTGTGTACTGTCCATATGTGTGCCCCCCCCATCCCTCCATTGTCCAGATTTCCTGCAGTAACAAATATTGAGTTCTGGCCAGTGTGTAGAACTCCTACCATTGACATAGCTGACATACAAAAAAGTTGCCACGGCCAGTTGTGAACCATGGACCATGACAACTTCAGTACTGTACTTAGACCACTAAGCCACAACAGCCACCAGTAAGTGGTGTCTACTTGCTGACACTATTAACCATAAGCATACATAGCACAGTATTTGGTGGACATTTCCTGTTGTCCCACATAGCTGTCAGTTGTCTACTGCTATCCCGGTAGCCCACCCCATTCCCTTGCATACATGCAGCAATACCATGGATATGCTACTACAGTCTACTACTACATTCATTTGTTAAGAAGAGTTACTTACCTTGTGCCTGCAGCAGTTGGGAGGACAGTGCTTCAGGGCTGACTCTGTTGGATGCACGCAGTACACAGCCTATACATGGTAAGGTACAGGTAGTGTGATATGTGTGGCATCTCTTTTACTGTGTGTGTGAGTCAGAGTGAGGTGTCAGTCCTTGAGCCCCTAGGGTGTCAGTGTATGTGCTGTGCATTACCTCTTTGCCAAGGCCAGGGCATACTGGGCATGCCTACATCTGCCTACAGGGACAGGCTGAGGGTGTTCTCCTCTGAGTCCCCCTTGTGCCTGTGGTGACCTTGGCAATGGTGGCAGGCTGTGTCCCCCTTCCCTGTGATGTTCCTGCTGCAGCTGTTTCCACAGGATCATATTGTGTAGCATGGCAGATACTATGAACATGTGTGCACATGTGGCTGGAGAGTACTGCAGGGTTCCACTAGATATATCAAGGCAGCAGAACTGGGACTTGAGCAGCCCAAACACATGCTCTATAAGGTTCCTAGTTTGTGCGTGTGCCTCATTATGGCATTCTTTAGTGGGTGTGTGCGCATTTCTGATGGGTGTCATCATCCACGGTTCCAGTGCATAACCAGAATCCCCCACTAGATGGCCATACGGGATGTCCCCCCTGACAAATGCCTAGTACAGCTTTGAGGCATGCCAGATGTGGGAGTCGTGATAACTGCCAGGGCTGCCAGCGCACGCATTGATGATAATGCCCTGGACATTGCACATGACCTGGCAGTTGATGTATACCTTGCCACATGCACTCCTGACATAGTCATAGCCCTTGCGGTTGATGTAGACTCTACTCTCCTTACCGGGTGGTGCTTTGATATTCATGAGTACAGTCTATGGTACCCAGTACCTCTGGGTAGTGTGCTACAAGGTGGAAGAGATGCATATTTGTAGTCCTCTCCTCAGGGCTGTTGGGGAAATAAATGTGCTCACTGACATGTGTTAGCATGACATCCAGGAACTGATGGAGTACCCTGGATGTGGATACCTGTAAGATCCCCATGATGTCACCAGTAGGTCTTTGGAAAGTACCTGTAGCTAGTATTCTTAAGGCTACACATACCTTTGTTTCCACTGGGATGGGGTCCCCTCTGTTGGCTCTGTGTCTGAGGTGAGGCCGGAAGAGCTCGGTGAGTTACTGTAGTATGTCCCTGTCCACCCTGTAGCACTCTATCTCCAGCTCATGTAGCCCCTGAAGGTTACCCTGGGTCTGAACACTCTTCTCCTCCTTAGTCTGGGCCAGTTGTCAGCATCATCCTCATCACCACCCTCAGTCTGTAGCACAGAGAGATATAGCAAAGCAGCAGCAACCCCTATCATTTTGTCAGTTAAAATTCCCAAGTGTGTATTCCAATGATGCAGAGTATGTGGGGAAATCAGATTGAAGGGTGCCTGCATACTTTATACTGGTGTGCTGCAGATGCTAGCTACATTACTGAGGGTTTTGAATGGCCCACTGAGAGTGGCAGAGGCCTTATTACTCATTTATAGTTGATTGCATTTTGTCTGCTATTTCCTTTTATTTTTTTTTCAATTTCCTCCAGTTTTAAGCCTTGTTGTGCTCCACGCAATCCCGCAGTGCTAGTGTAAACAATGCTGAGTAGAAAGGGCCCTCCCCTGTACATGAACATGCTCAGCATTTCTCTAACCAGCTAAGCAGCCTCAGACACACACACCCCCCACTTAGCTGTGCTTAGCTGAACGCAAACAGAAGCCACTGAGCGCCAATGTGCTTACACAAAGTATGACATACCCCCTTTTCATGTCAGCTGCCTCTTCTGCCTACACCACCATATTGTAGCCCCTACACAGTTAGGTACCTGTGGACATGGTGGCCCATTTTGCTATCGGTAAACCTAGCTGATTTACATACACCTAATTACATATACCCTAGTTACAGCACTACATGAGAGCCCATGTCCTTAGCAACCACTATAACCTGCCATTGTATGAGTCTGCATGCTGGTGAGTATAATGGGGAAATTCTTTTTAGCTTTAGTACTCCCCTTTTACTATTTTAATATTATTCTTTGAAAGATTGCATGGTTTGCACGCCGCTGCACTCTGCTTAAACATGCCATATGTTCCAAAAAAAAACTTTTGATTTTGTACATTTTGCATCAGTTTTACATGCCAATTGCCATAGTTTTTGGCCATTGGTATGCCTAATCCACCTAATATTTATTTACTTTTAGTTGTCACAGCCCCATTTTTTTTCCCACTCGGTTACTTTCCTCAAACATTTTTAATGCAGACACAGATGCTACACAGATGCCTGTCTGCTTCCTGGACTGGTAAATCACCTCATTTGCATGGTTTTCACCAGCAAATGAGGTGATTCACATTCTGCGATCGCATCTGTGGCAGCATAGTGCTGGGAGGCTCATGCATGTCACCAGCCTTGCTTCATGGAACACCTCTGAACTCCATGTTTGGGCCACACCACTATGCTTACACGGAGATTAGCTGCATGTAAGCTTTATTGAATTACCTCATAGTGATTACAAAAGGTGGAATGAAAAGATGTTCTTTGCAAATATCAAAACAGTAAAAGTCTACAAAGTTATGAGCGAATATTCAACAAAGTGAACATATGCACATAACTCTGGCAACTTCAAATAAATTGGGGCCACAGTTTTAGCAATCACAGCATAACCTCTTTTCATGAATTACATTGCAACCATTGCTAACATTGGAAAGTTCAATCATAAAGTATATTTTCTCAGCCACTGTGCAAATACAGAACTGTAAAGCAACAAAGCCCATAATATAGTGTCCTGCAAGCCCTTAGTATTCAAGCATAACATATTGTGCAAAAAGCTCATTATCTGACACAGAAGTGAAGCTGTGTTCAACTACACTGCTTGAAACAGTGATGGCTTGGCTTTCCATTTTCTGATTTGCACAAAAATTGCAATTATAGCCAATCAGCAAAAAGTTCAAGGGTACCAATCAAAAAATGAGTTCCAGAAGAGAAGCAGCCAATCGAGCCTTGTAAAAGTCTATGGCTTCATGGTAGCCTACTAAGCCACCATAAAGCACAGACAGGAAGCAAAAATAACCTGCTGTCATTTTCCCTTTCCCTCACTAAATGCAGTTGTGGCTAATCACATTTAATTAGGGGAAGAAAAAAAAGGCAAAACAGGACTAAAGCATGTAACTACGATACAAAGTCTCCAAATCACAGACAAATTTCAAATACTGTTCTTATATACTTAGAAATTTGCTAGAATAACAGGTTTTGCATTAGCATGCATTTCCTGAAGGATATGAAGTCTGAAACTCAAAATATCTGTTATTATTTAGTTCCTGCAGTCCTCAGCATGTGAAGAATGTCAGAGGAATAGACAACAATATGAGAAATCAGGGAAATTCAACACAGTCAAGGATAGTTGAGAATATTGTGTCTAAGTGGGTTGGGGGAAATGTGAGATATAATGCTTTTGTCTGAGACCAGTAACTTTACTGTTGGTACAACTTAGGTATTTCTTCATTCGCTGAATCAGAATGAAACACTAAAGAATTAATTAAGTGACTCATAATATTGGACACATTTCTGTGTCTGTGTGGCGAGTGCCTGTAGGTCTGTGCCTTGCATCTTTGTGTGTGACTCTCTGTGCCCAACAGTTATAGCCACTTCATTGACTAAATACTCTTCAGATGTTTTATTCTGATTCATTGAATGAAAAAGTACATAAATCATATCAACAGTAGTCAGTGCTGTGTGTGTGTAGGACTTTCTCTATATACATCTTTCTATGTGTGTGTGTGTGTGTATGTGTATGTGTGCGTATACATTATTAAATACTTCCATAACATATATTTTGGTCAAAGGACCATGGCCACTTTTCACACAGTGTGAAATAGGGTGTTCCACATTCTGTTTGTCACACATCATGGTCTGTGCCCCACACTGGCCTCTTGAGACCTCTGCACAAGCCTGATTCTGTCATTATGCAAATGTATCCTGAAATGAGGTTTCTTTTCTCTCTGGAATGTCCTTTCATTAGCCAGAGTGTACATTAAAGTAAGTAAGTAAAGGAAACAAAAAATAACATGACTGCAGCAGTAATCTTACTTGGAGTGCATTATAGTTTATGGAAGTCTGCAGAAATTATGTACATAAGAAAGCACCACTGCTAACTCTGCATTCTATCCACTGGCAAAGTGAATGTATCTGCATGATTTAAATGTGTATTTAAACTGCACAGGCTTTCTTGCAGTACAGTTGTCCTTTAATTTTGAACAACTGTAGTACAAAACATCTACTATTTAGAACAGGGTCAACAGTGAATGCTATCGGAGCATAGTGTCAGTAATTTCATTTAACATTATACAGCATTGTCAATTTCACCTAGTTTATAGAAACAGCTGGCATTATTTGATGTTTCTATGTGAAGTTATACAACAGACATATAACAGGATAGCTGCTGGACAAAGTCACCATTGTTGAAGGTTCATAACATCATCAGTTTAAGTATTTGTATCTAAGTATATATAGTTTTACTACTGATAGATGCTTAAAACTGTTGTGCTTGTAGCTATGTACTTAGGCTGCCTATAAAACACTAAATGAGATTTCTGGTCATTATATCAGATGATATTTATAGCAAACAGTAGAGTAATACACCAGCAAAAAGACTGAGATTTTTAAGCTATGAAGCCTTGTGAACCACAGGGAGACTGACGATATCTTCCAGACAGTAATACTCTTATCATTCCAAAGGTGTCTCAGAGATCCAAAGTGGAAGACAGCAAAACTGCTTTTATGATCTCTTATCTGTTTTGGCTTATCTTACCTATCTGTTCTTCTCTGTTCAATCTTCTAATCCATCTCATATTTTTGTATCCCTCCAGACATACCCTGTTAGACTGCATCTTGAAATATGTCCTTCAGCTGGCAAAGTGAGCAATAGCTGTGCAGATTAACTCCCAGTTGGGCATCTACACCCAAGTCAGAAATTTCCCCTGTAAATAGACAACTAAAGAACTGATGCAAATGTATGTGTAAGAACATTATTGAAATCACCTAAGTGAAAGGACATCCAACAACTGAACACTTCAGTTGAGAACACAAGCTCAATATTAAGTAAATTACTCGGTAAAGAAATGTTTTCTATAAGCTGTTTAAATGTGTAAACAGGCTAGAGGATGTGGCTCATTATAAGTTCCAGCACCCTACATAAATGTCCCAAACTATTATAATACCCTCCTTCATCTCTTAATGTCTCCTTCTGGTCTCTCTGGTATCCTGTACCCTGTCTACACCCTTTTCCCACATTACCTCCTATATAGCAGCCCAATACTCAACACTCTCGAAGTAAAAACTGTGTTTTAGAGCAGCAAAATCAAGAGTTTTATCTACTAACACAGAGCTCTTTCAAACTGCACTTTTCCTTTACCTATCTCTCTTAGAAGATCTGTGGCTACTTTACGTCCAATCACCAATTATTTTTATCTGTCTCCTTGATGACTTCTAGTATTCAACCAGCTCTGTTCTCCCTTGTTAGTGCTCGGGTTCACTCCAGTCCCCATACCCACCCCTCTTGCTCTACATTTATACTTCCATAGCACCACCCACATAACCCACAAACCAATACCATCATTTCCCTCCATAAAATAACTAACCAATAAAATAATCTCCAATAGTAATATTCACTTAAGTTACCACCAAACAATCTCTCTACCACTGTCCTCCTTTCTCCCCTGTAACTAACACATTACATCTGTACAAACAACCCAGTAATCTCTAAACATTTTCTATTACTAATTTACATAAAAATAAAATCCAATATAAATAAGATGCCCCTACTTCAGATTCTTCTACTATGCCTCCTAACTCTACTAACCTTCATCAACAATTATTAGATCCAGCTCTGTCAGCTACATAGGACACCAACTAATCCTCATACAGAATATCAGCACCTACCCAACCTATCTTCATAACACCCTATCTCTACAAACTAATCACATCAGATCTATTTTTCTATAAATACCATAAACCTAAGTATCCAGATTTACAAACAAATACCAAATGAAGACCAAAATATAACTGGCCACACTCTATCCTCTTTAAAATAATTCAAATAATCAGTGGATACTTTCACCTGAACTCAGGTCCCCCCTATTCATAAAACAATCACTTCCAGCTCTGTAACAAACCACTCACCTAATACCTCTCAACAAGACAAACCACTCAATTAATACCTCTCAACAAAAAACAGGACCCAAACTTACCTTACTAAAAATGACCCTAAGAAGTATGTGCAATAAAATCCATGACATCCATGTATACCTTGCCACATGCACTCCTGATATAGTCATAGCTACTGAAACCTGGTTAAAAAAGAGATAAAGTATAATGAAATTACACCCCCAAGATACAATATACTCAGATATGGCAGACAAAACAAGTGTGCAGGTGGAGTTGCAACCATCTATAAAAATTCACTATCATCTTACTCACACAGGAAATACCAACATTTAACAATACTGAACTTCTAATAACACTCCTAAAAATCAGCAGTAGGAAAACTATATGCTTAACAGCAATTTATATACCACCAGGGAATAACGTAGATACTACTGAAAACATTCTTCATTGGATATCCCAACACATTAACCATGAAACTATATACTTGAAGACTGAAATATAGACTGGCAACTTATAAATTCCACTACAACCACTGAATCCATAAACTTAAATAACTTCAAGCAGCTAATAACTGCACCCACTAGAATAAAAAAAAACTTCATTTAGACACTCAACATGAGACTGGATACTTACAAACAAACCAGACAAACTAACAAATGTAGGCTACCTCTCAGATAACAAGTGACCATTTACCAACTTATGCCATTAGAACTCACCATAACTTAGACAAACACATTGGGCCGGATTCACGAAGGCTTACACGGAGTCTAAGAGTAGTGTAAGACTCCATGTAGCCTTTGTGATCCAGGAACAGCCCAAAGTCCGTGTAAGAGTTAGTCTAACACGGCTCTTACACGGAGTGGGCGTGGCTAAGCTAATCAGCCCACTTGCATCCGAATAGCATGCAAATTAGGCTGATTAGCGATCCAGGAAGCCCAGAACAGCCCGTGTAAGAGCCGTGTTAGCTGCAGAAATGTACTCAGTTGACAACTGAGTACGTTTCTGCAAACACGGCAATGGAGCCATGTCAGCTCCAAATAAAGGGTGCATATGTCATAGGCAGCATGCCAATGGCCAAATATGTGGCCATTGGCAATGCAACCCCATGCAAAAAAATGTAAAATATATATATTTTTTTTTCAGCAATTGCCGATGTGTAAACCCAGCGCAGCCCCACGCAAACGGGCTGCGCTGCATAAAACATGAAAACGAAGGTTTTAAACCTACAAATGTAGGTTTTATGCATTATATGGAATGTCAATGGAGGGACCAGCATAGGAAAACCAACATGGCCACCGTGTAGTGGTTGCCAAGGGGGGAAGCCAAGTGTAAGAGATGTAACTAAGCATTAGTAGGCAATCTGATGCAAATGAGGGTAAGGATACTGAATACCACTGTCACATAGCAAATGAGCACAGTCTGAGTAGTGTAAGAGTTACAGAAGGGGGAGGAACAGAGTAGGAGATAGGTGACATCACAGGGGGGAATGGTAGAAAGGGATAGAAGTCATTGGAAGGTAGAGTTACATGACAGATGTCAGAGAGACATCAAGGGAGGAGGTGTGCTTCAAGTAAACATGAGAAAGCCAAGAAATGGAAGGTGTACACTGTTGCCTACACCAAAGTTTCATGCTGGACGTGTATGCGCACAGCGCCGTGCGGAAGCGAGTAATACGGTGTCTGCGTGTAAGGCAGTGTGGCGTGTAAGGCAGACTAAGCATGTGGGAGCGTGTTGGGAGCTGTTTAACACCGTTTGCGCTGGCGTGCAGCGTTTAAACCGAATAAGCAGATTCTGAACTGTGTAAGTATGTGTGTGCGTGTAAGCCACTGTGAGCCTGTTTCTGCTGGTTTGCACGGCCCCACCCTGAGGAAACAGCAAGGAAAAAGGAAACAACAGATGTACTAGGAAGTTAGCAGGGAATACTGCTGGAGCTAGCAGGTGAAAACAATTAGATGCAGGCAATTACACAGGCAGAATACTAGGCCAGCCCAGCACTTAAAACTCTGCAAACAGCAGTGCAGAAT
The DNA here is from genome assembly GCF_019279795.1 of Protopterus annectens. Taxonomy (NCBI): domain Eukaryota; kingdom Metazoa; phylum Chordata; order Ceratodontiformes; family Protopteridae; genus Protopterus; species Protopterus annectens. The sequence goes on from NC_056728.1 coordinate 1,844,629,736, forward strand.
GTTTCTCTCAAGAGACACTGCAAGACAGGAGTTCAGTTATCAGAAGTGAAAACTGAAAAAGCTGAACTCAGAGCAGAAATGTTAGGGGCTGCCATAGCTGCCATAATGAGACATAGGCGACTTGCTGAGGTGGTGACAATGCAGATGGTGCCAGACAACCCGCAGTGAGGAGACGGAGAAGAGTGTACAGGCCCAGGGTCACCTACCACGGGTTACATGAGCTGGAGATAGTAGAGCGCTATAGAGTGGACAGAGACCTCCTGCAGCAAATAGTGGAGCTGTGCAGGCCACGCCTCACACACAGAACCAACAGAGGGAACCCATCCCAGTGGAAACCAAGGTATGTGTTGGCCTAAGAATACTAGCAACAGGTACCTTCCAGAGACCAACTGGCGATATGATGGGGATATCACAGGCATCAGCTTCCAGGGTACTGCACCAGTTCCTGGATGCCATGTCAGCAGATGTCGGTGATCATGTATACTTCCCCAATGCCCGTGAGGTATTGGCCAGCAACATGCGTCTCTTCCAGCAAATAGCGGAATACCCTGAGGTACTGGGTGCCATAGACTGCACGCACATACGCATCAAAGCACCAGCAGGAGAGCGGGTAGGGCCTACATAAACCGCAAGGGCTTCCCCTCCATCAACTGCCAGGTCGTGTGTGATGCCCAGGGCATAATAATGAATGTGTGTGCCGGCTGTCCTGGGAGCTACCATGATTCCCACATCTGGCATCTGACGCAGCTGTACCAGACATTTGCCAATGGGGACATCCCACGGTCACCTAGTGGGGATGCTGGATATGCACTGGAGCCGTGGCTGATGACACCCATCAGAAATGCACACACACCTGAACAGGAACGCCATAATGAGGCACACGCACAAACACGGAATGTAATAGAGCGTGTGTTTGGGCTGCTCAAGTCACGGTTCCGGTGTCTGGACACATCTGGTGGAGCCTTGCAGTACACACCAACTACATGTACCCAAATTGTCATGGTATGTGCTATGCTACATAATATGATCATGCGAAAACAGCTGCAGCAGGATCACCATAGGGCTGGGCCAAACAGCCCCCCACCATCGCCAAGGCCACCACAGGCACAGCGTGACTCGGAGGAGGAACAACCTGAGCCTGCCCCAGTAGGCAGAAGGAGGCGTGCCCAGTATGCCCTGGCTCTGGCAAAGAGGCAACGCATAGCACATACATTGGCTCAGTAGGAACCTTGGGAATGATACCCCTCCGACTCACCATATAGTAACAGGGATGCCTAATGTGACACAACCTGTTCACAAACATGTACAGGTAAGTGTAATATGTGCATCCGACAGAGGCAGCCCTGCAGCACCACCTGAGGCATGAATGCTGTGTGTCAAGTAATGTAACATCAGGTACCATATGCACACCTGAGGACGCAGACTAACATCCTACCCTCAACAAGCAGCATGCCACAACAGGACAACGAGATGATGAAGTGCAACAATTACCGGAGTAATGCAGGTAGGCAAAGGGGACGAACTGTGTGCCAGTCTGGGATGACATGCTGAGCATGACATGATGCACCACCTGCCAGGACTGGCATGCACCTATCAGTGCAGGCCGTATGGATACTGGCAAAGGCCGTTGTCATGCACAGTGTGCCCTGAATAGGAAGGTGCAAAACACAAACCTATCTCCATAGGTACCAGAAGGGATAAGAATTAGAAAAAAGGGAAAAAAGGTTCAAAGAATTTTGGTTTCCTGGGGGGGACCATGTTCCCCCATTGGATTAGTTACCAACATTTTCCAAGGGGAAACCCAAAGGGAAATAGGGGGGGGGAGGTTATATACCGGGTAAAATGAAAACCCAACCCCAACAAACCCTAATGACACCGGAATGTTTAAATAAGGTTTTTGGCAATGTCCCTGGAAACAAACCGACTTCAGAAACAACACATGGAAAACCCCTTGGGCAGAAGCTTTCCCACATTTGAAATTAACCAAAAACTCAACAGGATCCATTTAAACCCCCCGGGAACCCCAAATTCCAAGGACAACAACAGGTGAGTCCAAGAACCTTTGGTTTCCCAACAAGGACTCCCAAAACCCGGTCTCAAAAGGTTTTTGCTAATGGCCTGAACCCGGAAGTACCCTCTCAACTCTTGCTTTGAACGGGCAAGTGAAAAAGTAAAAATCAGGTAATTTTAACGATAAGAAGGGAGCCCTCAGCCCAAATTAGGATAATCTTGTGTATTTTTAACAGCCTTAGTCTAGTAAACCCAATTTAAAATCCCCCTCAAGAGATGAAACAATCAAAGATGATATCAACTTACGGAGAAAAGCATTTAATAAAATAAATTTAAATTGGGAGCATGCTACATCAGTTAAAACCTAAAAGGAACGTTTCCCGACCCTGTTAAGCTAAAAAATTGGTCCAAGGGTTTCTGACTGTGCGAATGGAAAGGAAAACACAAACTTCTATTAAACCGGGGTAAAAACCAGTAATATAATTAAACACGATAAAGTCTTTGCTATCGTAAGGAAAAATGTTGTAATTTTAACAAAAATGGAACTTAAAAACTAAACATCTAAAAAAAACATGTGGATTTTAAAAAAGGGTAAAAAGGAGGGTTTTTTCCTTTTTTTAAAATACACCACCCACTTTGGTCCAAAGGGAAAAGATGGAATAATGGTCAAAACGTTCTAAAATTCATTTTACCCAAGGAACTTTGAAACCAGGGAAAATTCCTAACGAATTTGAATTTAACTAAACATTTTTATTTTTAAAATAAAAAATTTTTGGGGAGGATTTTTACAGCTTCCCAAAATTACAAAAGGAACATTGAACTCTTTTCCCAAAAAGGATAAACCTAAAAGAGGGAAAATGGATTTTTAAATAAAATGGGGACCCGGAAACAAGAGGAAGTGTTGAGAAACAAGGCTGAATATGGGTTACCTGACTTCCCGGAAAAAAAAATGAAAAAGCTAAAAATTAGGGGCCCCCCAAATTTATTAATCCCTAAATGAGCTGAGCAAATAATTTCATAATAAGACTTGCTACGTTAAGGCAAGCACACTACCAAAAATTTAAATAAAGTTGCTTTTTGTCGACCTGTGGTCAAGAGAATCAGGCTGCCAATTCATGCATGTCCAGTCCAGGAGAAATAAGAAATCAATAGATCCCCCACCTCTATCTCGTTAATGAAGAAAGGGATGAGAGGCGTGATCAGAGTTTTATTCTATCCATTGGAGCAGTAGCCAGGACGCCAGTGGTATGAAAGCATCATGGATTGGATGCTTTAGCCACTGACTGATCACATAGATGCAGGGGGGAGGGAATGGAAAAACACAGCAGGGAACTGTGCTATGTGCTGTGCGAATCTTGCTTTGGACTACTGAAGTGGGGAGGCTACGCTACAGTATGTGGCGGTAAGAAGTGAAGAAGAACAGAAATTTCAAATGTTAAAGAAGAAAGTAAGTAAATAAAATTGCGCCCCTTATGAGGCTGGCCTGTACGGCGCCCTAGGCGGTTGCCTAGTTCGCCTATGCCTAAGGCCGGCCATGCCTGTGAGACAGAGTCCCCAGCTAACCTACAAGAACCTGGGTGGTCCTTACGGAAGGATATTCCGAAGCACTGCAGAGCCAAAAGAAGCCCTACTCCTGGAAATCATATCCAGTTTGTAATGAGAAATGAATGTATGAGATGAGGACCAGGTAGCTGCTGAACAAATATGGTCTACTGGAACCCTAGACCAAAAGGCTGTTGAGGTAGCTACAGATCTTGTGGAATGAGCATGGACGCCAACCTGAGCTGGCTTCCCAGATGAAGTGTATCCCAGCATAATGCACTGACAGATCCAATTTGCTACAGTCACTTTAGCAATTGCCTTGCCCATGGCTGACTTTGCATAAGAAACAACTGGTCCGACTTGCGAAACTCTCTAGTCCTGTGCAAGTAAAAATGCAGTTGTCTGTGTACATCCAATTTGTGCAACGTGTATTCGCCTTTGTTGTGAAAATTTGGGAAAAATACAGGAAGATTTATTGATTGATTAATGCTTGATTCTGTAGCCACCTTAGGCAAGAAAGACAGATTAGTCCTGAGGGACACTCTATCTTTGTGAAAGATAAGGTACGGAGGTTTGATACACAGAGCTTGTAATTCTGAAACCCTCTTGGCTGAAGTAATAGCCACTAAGAAAGCCATTTTCCAAGATAAGAACTTCAACGGAACCAAGGCCGCAGGCTCGAATGGTGGTTTCGTTAAGGCTTGTAAGACCAGAGTGAGATCCCACGGGGGAACCACAGTCTTGACAGGTGGTTTCAAAAGAAAAACACCTCTTAAGATGGTTTTGCACAACTTTGTAGATGCTAAGGAGCCTATGCCGTCCCCCACGTGAAAATGGGAGATGGCCGCCAACTGCACCTTGACTGTGGAGGCACTTGCTCCCTGTCTAAAAAGCAGGGAAAGGAAGTCCAAAATAGTCAGAATAGGGACAGTAAAAGGGTCCAATTCTTTATCTTTGGCCCAGATGGAAAAACGTTTCCATTTACTGTTGTAAAGTTTTCTGGTAGATGGTTTATGAGCCGCCACCAGCATGGCCTTAAAGGGGGATGAGATACCAGGAGTCCTAGCCATTAATGGAACTGGATCAACCAAGCAGCAAGTTTGAGATTGACCAGGTTTGGGGTATGGCATCTCGCTGGGTGCGAGATTAGGTCTGGACTGGGATCCAGAATCCATGGGGGAGCCACACTGTGAGACCACAGAAAGGGGAACCAGATCTGTCGAGGCCAGAATGGGGCTATGAGGATAACTCTGCTCCCCAACTGACAGGCTTTCTGGATGAATTTCATCATAAGTGGGAGGGAGGGGATAAGCATAAAGGAGGCCAAGCATGGACTAGAGCGTCTCTGGGGGGAACTATCGCTAAGTACTCGCTGCATTTTGTGTTAAAAGGAGAAGTGAAAAGGTTGCAGCGAGGCTGACCCCATTTGTGAAAGATCTGCTTCGCAACAAACGGATTCAGAGACCACTCATATGGAGTGAGGAACACTCAACTTAGCTTATCCGCTAATATGTTGGACGGTCCCAGAATGTGCGTTGCTATCAGAAAGCGGTTGGTGGAAATTGCCTATTCCCACACTCTCATGGCTTCTCGACACAGGGGATAAGATCTGGTCCCTCCTTGTTTGTTTATATACCAGACTACTGACATGTTGTCCGTCTGGATTGCAATAGTCCCTAGGGGAAGAAGGTCGTGGAGAGCTTGCAACGCCAAAAGCACCGCCCTCATCTCTAGGATGTTGATATGCAATGCGGTCTCTAGGGAAGTCCACGTGCCTTGAACGGATCTGCCTGAACAATGCCCCCCCCCACCCATGGCAAGAAGCGTCCATGGTCAACGTGGCTTTGACCAGGGGAATCACAAAGGGCCTCCCTTCTCTGAGTTCCTGTGCCTGTAACCACCACAGAAGGGAGTCCCTGCACACCCTGCTCAGAGGTATTGGCATGCATAATGGGTGGATCGACAGGGACCATTGGACTTGAAGGGTCCATTGTAATATGCGCATTCGCAGACAGGCATGAAGAGAGAGACCGATCGCTGCTGACATAGACCCCAGTGCCCTCAGGACTAACTCCACTGGAGGAGCAGGGCTCCGAAGAAGGGCTAACACCTGAAATGACAAGCTGTTCACTGAGATGCCTAGGTTGTGGGCCAGAGACAGAGCATAATCTCTCGCCATACAGAGCTGATGCCTGTTGGTCATGGTGAGGAGCCAGTCTAGGTAAGGGAAGACCTGAATGCCCTGGAGTCTCAGGTGGGCTGCAACCACTGCCATGACCTTGGTGAACACTCTGGGGGCTGAGGTGAGGCCGAATGGAAGAACCCTGAATTGATAATGACTGGCTCCGAGCCGGAAGCGGAGGAACCTCCTGGATCGTCTGTCCATTAATATGTGGTAATACACATCCTTGAGGTCTAACGAGCACATCCAGTTGTTCTTCTGCAGAAGGGGGAGAATTGATTGGAGAGTGACCATCCAGAACTTTTCCTTGGGTATGAACAGGTTCAGGGCGGAAATGTCTAAGATGGGTCTGAGGTCCCCCGTTTTCTTTGGCACCAAAAAGAACCTGGAGTAATAACCCAATCCAGACTGATCTGGGGGGACGGGCTGGATGGCTCTTTTTCTTAGCAGCTTTGAAATCTCCAAAGCCGCTGCCTCCCTCTGATCGGGTGGGACATCGGGGAGACGTCTGGGTTTGGGGGGAAGGTTTATGAATGGAATGAAGTAACCTCTGGATATGATCCGGAGCACCCATCGATCTGTTGTAAGGGACTCACAGTTTGACAGGCTCCGACAATCGCCCCCCGGCTGCCTCCAGAGAGTGACAGTCGGGCAAGCCCTCAGGGTTGTTGCACGGGGCTGTCCGAGAAAGGTTCTCTAGACCCGAAATTACGCGGCCCCCCTCTGCCTCTGGGCCGGCATCCACCTTGTCCTCCTCTGCCTCTAGAGGACGAGTGGTCCCTGCAGCAGGATGGGATTGCTGAGACTTACGGAACCACAGCTTCTTTTGCCCCCTCGGATTCAAGGATCTTTGGGGACTAGAGAAGTGGACTCCGATGGCAGACAGCGTCTTCCCATCTATTTCGCTTTGGACCAGCGTGTCGCAAACAGTTTTGCCAAACAAGGCAGAACCGTCAAAAGGGGCGTTCACGAAGGAAGCCTTGAAGGGGTCCATGAAGTCGCACAGACGGAGCCAGGAGAGACATCGCAAGATGACCCTGGCTCCGCTAGCTCTAGCGGCTCCCTCCGTTGCATGGGAGAGAAGCCACATAGACGTATTGGAGATGGATTTTAGAGTGGCCATTCGAGTCTCAAAAACCTTTTTGTCTGGGACCGACATGGACTCCGCGGGGGCTGCAGCGTATTCTTTAATCAAGTCTCGCTGTAGCCTAATGGTATGTACCATATAGTTCAGCGCCCTTATGGAAAAGGTCGCTGAAGCAAACATCCGCTTCCCAATCCGGTCAAGCGCTCGAGATTCCTTATCCGGCGGGTGAACCGAAGAACTCTCCTGCGCAAGTTCTTTCTTGGTGGCCGCCACCACCAACTTAGCATCAACGGGGGTTCCTTTGGCCCAAGACGGTTTATCTGTGGGTGGGCTGAGGACTTTATCAGGGCGCCTAGGGATTGGGTCCACGGTGTCGGGCTCCTTCCAAGCCCTGGTGGTAATTAAGTCCACCAGGGGGTCGGCCGGAGGGGACACCCAGGAGGTAGATGGGCCTGCCTCAAAGGCCTCCAGGAACACGGACTCATTAAGGGAGGGCTTTTGGGCTGACCCCCCCCCCTCTGATACGCAACATTTCCATGATGTCTCCAAAGGAGACATCTTCAGGGGGTGACCTTGGGGAACCCTCCGTATCATCCAAGTCTGTGTCTGTGGTAACGGACTCGGGGGAGTCCGGGTGCCTCCTTTTGCACCGATGTTTCTGAGGGACCTCCTCAGTGGGACTGTCTGAAGAGGGCTCGTCCACGGTTTGTTGTTCCTCCACGGGAACTAGCTGGAGGGCTTGGGCAGGCTGTCCAGATGGACGGATGATGGAAGACAGACCCTCATACAGTGGGGGTACGGGTGGATCTGAAGCCCGGGTTGGGGATCTGGAGGACCTCGACAGTACCCACTCCACTACCTCAAAAGCCAAAGGAGAGCCACTCTCACCAGCCTCTGAGAGCAATCTCCTCAGATCCGAGGAAGGGATCGGGGTCGGAGCCGATGCAGTCGGCGCCGAGGCAGAGGTGTGCTCCGACGCCAACAGTGCTGAAGACACAGCAACTCCCTCGGATCAGACGCTTGGGTCCGACAAGCTCGAAGGTATAGTCGGCGTCGAAGAAACCACCGCTATCGGCGCCAATTCCCCGGGTCCGAAAGGTCCTGGATCCGATGACTCTGAGACCCGAAAACGAGTCGGAGAAGGAGTGATCGGGGCAAATATGGGGGCTGCACTCCCCCCCAGAGGGGGGGGGAGGCAAGAGCATCCCCATCTGCATTTGGGTCTGTAAGAACCGACGCATCATCCGATCCATATCCACTTCGGAGATGCTTCGGGTCGACCTAGATGAAGTAGTAGAGGTGGGCCGGGAGGGCCGCCTCGAAAATCTTGAGGGAGACCTATCCTCCTCCTCTGGTTCCGGTGAAAAACAGGGCGAATGGAGCCGAGAGGAGGGGGATCCGGAGACACTTGAGGGAGACTTAAGCAGTTTCGCTGGTGGAGCCAAAGGATGAGATTCGGCTCACCTTTTGTGGGACTTATGTCCTTCCTTATCCTTGTGCCTCTTCTCTTTAAGGGAAGAGGCACTAGTTTCCTCAGAGCTCAAACCCGATGGGGGAGGTTGAGTCCCGGGTAGAGCTAAGGGGATAGACAGCGCCGAAGCTGCCGAAGCAGCTGGAGCAGAAGCCGACTCCTGGGGGAGCTTGTTCTTCCTATCCCAAAGTGCCCAGAGGTTAAAGGGCGCACAGATCTGGCAGGCCTCTGACAAATGGGCTGCCCCCAGGCACAAAACGCACTGAGTGTGGCCATCAGCTGAAGAAAGCTTGTGGCCACACTCAGTACATTTAGAAAAAATGGCCTTAGGCCCTTCAGACATCATTCACACACACCCAAACACTAGGAGGGGGAGGGGAGTGAAGATAAGCTAATAATTAATTTAACAGAAAGGGACCAAAAACTAGCACAAGAAGCAGAAAAGGGAACTAACACACACAACAACAACTTTGACTGAAAAAAGTTGGTTTGAAACCAGCAATGATCTCACCCAGCCAGGAGCTCTTCACAAGGAAGCTTCTTCAGCCGCGGCAAAAAACGATCTGAGGTAATGTGGTTGGTAGTAGGGGATTATGGGTAGGGGGGAGGAGCTAGGAGCTCAGATCTTGGAGCTTGGAAAGCTGCCGGATCGGATCCGAGGTCGGATCCGACACCCACAGGTTGCAGATCAAATGAAGTCACTACTTCAGATCAAGAGTTTTATCTACTAACACAGAGCTCTTTCAAACTGCACTTTTCCTTTACCTATCTCTATTAGAAGATCTGTGGCTACTTTACGTCCAATCACCAATTATTTTTATCTGTCTCCTTGATGACTTCTAGTATTCAACCAGCTCTGTTCTCCCTTGTTAGTGCTCGGGTTCACTCCAGTCCCCGTACCCTAACCCCAATTCCCACCCACCCTTCTTGCTCTACATTTATACTTCCATAGCACCATCCACATAACCCACAAACCAATACCATCATTTCCCCACCATAAAATAACTAACCAATAAAATAATCTCCAATAGTAATATTCACTTAAGTTACCACCAAACAATCTCTCTACCACTGTCCTCCTTTCTCCGCTGTAACTATCACATTACATCTGTACAAACAACCCAGTAATCTCTAAACATTTTCTATTACTAATTTACATAAAAATAAAATCCAATATAAATAAGATGCCCCTACTTCAGATTCTTCTACTATGCCTCCTAACTCTACTAACCTTCATCAACAATTATTGGCTCCAGCTCTGTCAGCTACATAGGACACCAACTAATCCTCATACAGAATATCAGCACCTACCCAACCTGTCTTATCTTCATAACACCCTATCTCTACAAACTAATCACATCTATTTTTCTATAAATACCATAAACCTAAGTATCCAGATTTACAAACAAATACCAAATGAAGACCAAAATATAACTGGCCACACTCTATCCTCTTTAAAATAATTCAAATAATCAGTGGATACTTTCACCTGAACTCAGGTCCCCCTATTCATAAAACAATCACTTCCAGCTCTGAAACAAACCACTCACCTAATACCTCTCAACAAGACAAACCACTCAATTAATACCTCTCAACAAAAAAACAGGACCCAAACTTACCTTACTAAAAATGACCCTAAGAAGTATGTGCAATAAAATCCATGACATCCATGTATACCTTGCCACATGCACTCCTGATATAGTCATAGCTACTGAAACCTGGTTAAAAAAGAGATAAAGTATAATGAAATTACACCCCAAGATACAATATACTCAGATATGGCAGACAAAACAAGTGTGCAGGTGGAGTTGCAACCATCTATAAAAATTCACTACCACCTTACTCACACAGGAAATACCAACATTTAACAATACTGAACTTCTAATAACACTCCTAAAAATCAGCAGTAGGAAAACTATATGCTTAACAATTTATACACCACCAGGGAATAACGTAGATACTACTGAAAACATCCTTCATTGGATATCCCAACACATTAACCATGAAACTATATACTTGAAGACTGAAATATAGACTGGCAACTTATAAATTCCACTACAACCACTGAATCTATAAACTTAAATAACTTCAAGTAGCTAATAACTGCACCCACTAGAATAAAAAAAAACTTCATTTAGACACTCAACATGAGACTGGATACTTACAAACAAACCAGACAAACTAACAAATGTAGGCTACCTCTCAGATAACAAGTGACCATTTACCAACTTATGCCATTAGAACTCACCATAACTTAGACAAACACATCATCTATAACTAAATATAAAATGCAAATAATTTCAGTAAAGATATTTTCAGTGAAACATTAAAACAATATAACTGGAATGTACTTAGATCAATGCCCTAGATACTGTTGAACACTTTAATAACATATTCCTACAGACCTTAAATAATCTAGCAACAGTGCAAAATAAAAGAGTAAAGTCCAATCCCACACCATGGCTAACAAAAGAAACAAACAAATGAAGCTAAAAAGTGATAAAGCCTGGAAAATGTTATATAAAAATATAATTCAGTGGTATAAAATAGAACTCAAAATGCTTTCCAGCAATTTAGACATCTTAGAAATCTTACAAAACTCCATATCAAACAGGATATGCAAACATACAATACCAACCTACAAGACCAATAACAAAACAACCCAATAGTACTTTGGTCATCCCCTAAATAAACTCCTCCATCCTGGCAAAGCCATCACTTCCTCTACAAAAACTGGAAAAAAAGAGAGAGAGACTATCCCCACACAGTTTAACTTGTACTTTATACAATCAATATTCTCTCTCTTAGAAAAAATACATCTATCCTCCACCCTTATTCAACCAAAACCACTCACAGCCTTATGATTTTAGTCCAGAACCTACCTCACTAATAATGAAGTTGTTCCTTAAAATAAAAACTACCTCCTTAGCTGTAGATCAACTACCACCAGACTACCTAAAATGGCTATAAATGTCATAGCCTTCCCTGTGTCCATACTAATTAACAAGTCCATAACACAAAGATACATCCCATCACTGTGGAAAAATCTTATATCATACCACTACACAAAGGCAGCAGATCTACAACATTTAATGAGTGTAGACCAACAATGATTCTCTCCCCCTCTGCAAAATAATAGATACATGTATCACTATACAGTTGCTGCAATACCTAACCTCAAATAACCTTCTCTCAGAAGCACAACATGGCATTAGACCCCACCACAGTACCACTACCACTCCACTAAATTTTATCAGTATAAACCAACATAGAAACAATGGTCTGCTTGTGTTCATGTTCTTAGACCTAAGGCATTTGATACTGTCCCCAACCAGCAACTACTCATTCAACTGTTTCAAAAGGATTTAAACAGTACTCCTTGTCACAGTTACTTAGCTACCTATCTAAAAGGCAACAAACCTACTCATCCTTTCAACCAGCTACTATAGATGTCCCACAGGACTCCATCCTGGGTCCTCCCTTTTCAATATATTTATTAATAAGCTTCACACCTCCACTCATCGTGCTAGTTTAGTTCAGTGTGCATATGACTCAACATTAATATGTGCAGCCTCAACAATAAATGAGCTCCAAAACATTACCCAAAAGTCTTTCTCTTCTGTAGAAACCTGGGTCAAGGAATCAAACCTGCTACTCAACCTGAAGAAAACTAAGTTAATGCTTTTTACCTAAAAATTGCCAAAAACCAAAAATCTTTCACCATAAAGTCAGCAAATAATACTGCCTTTTAAACTGTAGCCCACAGTAAATGTCTAGGCATTACAATAGACAACAATCTCAAATTTAACCAGTATATACTTCATACCATTAAACTGACACACTAGAAACCAGGGTCCCTTGGTCAATGGATTTTTACAAAGACAGCAAGAAAAACTCCAGCCACCACCTTCTTACTGCCAACTCTGTTATATGCTGTGTGACTTCTCCACTCTGGGCCAGTAATCAAGGAGCCTGAATCCTCACCACTGACACTGGAAAGGGATGTTCACTTGGAATAAAAATGGATACACTCAGTATTTGCAGATGCAGACCTCTCTGCATCAAGCACAGTTTCCCTTAAGAGCACACAGGGGTCTGGGTTTCTCTATATCTGTCTCTCCCCAGGTCCCCAGTAAGGCTCCCTAGTGGCAGAGCTGCAGAGTTAAGTCCTCAGTCAAGTGCCTAAGCCAAGTCTTCCACAACTCTCTCTGTGAAACCAGTGCTTTATGTCTCTGCTTCAAGTAGCTGACACACACACACATACTGTGAGATTTGATTTTCACACACACACACACACACACACACACACACACACATGGGAAAGGCTGGCACAAATTTACCTGCTGTGCCCCCTCCTGCCCAGACTATAAGGTAGTTATCATTCCCACCAGGCACTACAAAGCCAGCTACCTAAGGCTCTTGGAAGGGTATCCAATTATACTGAGTGAAATTAATACTAATACAAATGGTAATGTTGACCAAACAGCAAGGCTTTCAGGAGTGGCCTGAGTGATCACCAAATAAATATATGCAACTATTCTCAAAAGTTAAATATTTTTCTAAAAGGACCAGCCACAATGAGAAGTTTAATTATATTTAATAATAAATAATAAAAGGACATGAAAATACTAAATATCGATTTACAGCAAACACCAGCTTTTCAATCACAGGAAATATTAAAAGCAACACAGCTGGAAAGATTCACAGTTACAGAAAAACAATACTCAACTATTCTCACTATGTTTTCATGACTATTCTAAAGAGTACTAGTCCCTGGCCACTTAATAGTGCAAGGTAAGATGAAGTGGGTTGGTGGGGGGGTCTTCCTCCTTTGTCAGATTCCAAGAACAGACTGCTCTTGAGACTTCACAGTCTCCTCTAATATTAAAACAATGTTTCTGTACAGAATGTCATCACATACATATGGTCATCTGACTTATGGTTCCCATGCAACCCCCATTGCTAGAAGCTGTCAGGATTTTAACACCTATGTGTTACCATACACACAGACAGAGCTTTGCTCAGATCTGCTGCAGCTCCTGGAAGGTATAAAACAATTTCAAACCTCTACCCCTCCCATAGTAGCAATTAGCTCCCTTCCAGACACAATAAAGAAGGCTTCCTAATACTTAATAAAATAAACCAAACTAGAGCCAGAGTTAAGTTGATACTTGGTTTACCAGACATGTTGTCTCTGGCTGCAACCAGAGCTGTAAGATAAAATCTTTATGGACTAATTTAATTTCAATTATTTTTCAAAGTCTGCTGCACCAGGATTATGATTAACCTCTTCTCTTCCAATATCCCCTGTTAAAACATATACATTTAATTCAGTTACAATAATTAATGCACATTTCTTTTCTCTCCAGCAAAGCACACTGTTGATACATTTTAACACAAGCAGCTTCACAAATACATTTTTCAACACAAGCATCTGTACAAGTCAGTTTGATATACAAATGATATACAATTCTTTACAAAATTCCATCTAGCTGTGCTGGCATATGTTACACATCCACTGCCCTACTTCTCCTGGCATGGCTGGCAGTACCTCTTATCATCACGTTACTCCCATGCTAACAAATGAAAACAATACACAGTGAAAGAAACTTACCTCCTGCTACAATAAAATAGTCAAATCCACCACTAACCTCACTCATAGGCCCCACAGTTATTACTTATAAACAAGTCAAATAATGCTACAGGAGTCTCACTCTACTTCCAATATGTGGCTAAACTCTGGAATAGTATCCTCACACATATAAAACTATCCAACAAACTCAATACTTTTAAACCATTACTTAAACATTATTTTAACTGGTCCTGTGCATGCTCATCACCAGGTCAAGACTTTTAGATACATACCATGTGATATGCTCCCAGTACTCTACTCTTCAAGCAGAATATTTTCATCCTTTCACCAAAATTTCAAAAACAATGCTTGTACATTTGGATGTACAGCTATAAACTACTTCCATACCTGTTGTATGTACAGTCCACTTTCTGTAGGCAGAATATGTTGTATTTATGCCAAGACCCTATTGTACATTCACTTTCTATATAACTTCCATTTTTGCAAAATGTAACAATCTCAGAATGCATAAATGTAAGTAGACTGTGTGTCTAAATGTAAATAGAAATGTAACTATTTTGCGTTTAACTGAAACTAAATATAAGGTATTGTAAAGAACTGGAGCTTTTCTCCCTGGGCCTGCACTGAAAATGGGCATTGCCCAGTTGGACACTCCTGGTAAACAAAGATAAATAAAATAAATAAATGAAATGCATTAATTCATTCTGCAATGCTTACTTTATTCTATTCAGAGTCCCAGGATAGCCAGAGATAATCAGAGCAGGCAATGGGTTTAAGGCACAGAACAAGCCCAAAATGGGATGGCAGTCCTCCACCACCACCAACACACACACACACACAGCCACCTAAAGGGCAATTCAGAGGACTGCCTATTTACATAACAGCTTGTCATTGGAATGTGGAAAGAAATCAGAGACCCTGGAGAAAACCTACAGAAATGCAAGCAGAATATGCATATCCTCCACACAAGGCACCTCATTCAGGAGCTAAACCAGAGACTCAAGCACTGTGAGACAGCCGATGGGCCACTGCAGTTCTTTGCCAATGTAGATTAAACCAGCCTTCTGTATACTTGTGTAAAGTCAGTGGGACAGGTCATAAAATAGGAATCTTCAAATGTCAAGCTGAAGGACTGGACAAAAAAGAGAACATTTAAAGCCAAATTATTCAAGGTGACCAGGATATGGTTATTAATTGAAACAACAACCATTTAAAGCATGAAAGAAAACAAGAAAGAAAACTAAAACAAAAAAATGAGCACCCGGATAGCCGTTTTACCTGAACAAAGTTTATTTTGATACAGCAAACACTCAAAATTAACGCTGAAACACCAGTACACAGTACGTTTTCGTCCGTGACTTCCTTAGAATAACAAGCTTACAAACTCAGCAATATATAACACAGCCCATCCTCAATAATTACTTAATTAATGCAAATCAATATTCGAACATCAATTGCAAAACAATTAAAATGCTACCCCAGAACAACTTGGTACAAATGTATATAGTTTGCAAATGCACATTTAAAACTGAACTAAAATACTAAAAACTTTGAAAACACGTTTCTTGTACATTTGATCTAAGTCATTAAAACAAATGATGTAAAAATGATATAAAAATTCCTTAATTCTAAATTCTCATTTAAGACACATATATAAATGTATGTGTATACATAAAGTAGTATACTACTACCCTAAATAGAAAATACATCCTCTGGGATTATAAAGCTAGTATGTATTATAGTAAAAGATAATAAATAAAATGTATAAAAAAGTAATTTATATAACAAATATAAGATACCTATACATCAAGACACTGTACCTATATTAAAACTTTTAATGATTTTGTATAATAATACATGTGCAAAGCTTACAATTTAGCAGCTTGTAATTTCAAGACTGGTGCCAGGGACACCATGTCATTTAACCCGGGCCATCTATTGGCTTCTAAAATCAACTGCCAATATACTTCCCGGTATTATAATTGCATCTCCCATGGTCCCCCTCTGGCATCTCTTTGAACTTCATCTAATACAAAAAACTTAAAAGTTGCTTTCCCACAATTCTTTATAAGTTTAAATAAAGCAGTTTTATTATTACTTTTTTAAATGTCATATAGATGTTCATAAATTCTTCTCCTTAAACATCTCTCCGTCTTCCCCACATAAAAACTTTCACATTTTTCACAGGTCACAAGGTATACTCCTTTTGATTCACAATTGGAGTATACCTTAGCGGCAATACATCTATTATGACTAGAGACATATACCTCAGGCCTGTTGAGAATGTAGGGACATTGTAGGCAGGATCCGCATTTAAAAGTTCCAACTTTTTTGTTTCCTTTAGTGTAGTTGTTATTTTCCAACATACTTTTTATACATTTCCCTTTTCTAAAAACAAACCTCAATGGTATGTCAAACTGGAGATTCAAGTCAGATAAACTACTGGATCTGTCCCATTCTTCTTTCAATGATTCTTTGATGACATTTGTGTCACCACTATAATCAAGAACAAAGACATTTTCATAATCATTGTTTTTCCTGCTCATTTCGTGCATTAATATTTTCTGTTCCTAAAATAGGGGCAAATCTGTCCCTTCTGTGCAAAATCACTTCCTTAGTTACTTCCTCAATCATATAAATGGGGTAACCCCTTTCTAAAAACATGTTTTTTAGTAGGTAAACTTCTTTTAAAAACTCATCTTCTGAGGTCATCCTACTACCCCTGACGAGTTGACCTTTAACAATACTCTTCTTCTGAGCAAAGGGATGTGCACTTTGAAAGTGTAAAAATGAATTACAATACGTATCTTTCCTAAACACCTCCGATTTGAACTTTTGGTTTTCTTTATCCTTTCTAATCCTTACATCTAAATATTCAGTGGATTCATGTCCATATTTGTAAGTAAATTTCAAAAAGTTGGTGGTTGAAGATATGTAATTCACAAATTAATTAAGCTTATCCCCCCTGTCCAAAAAATACATATGTCATCCAAAAACAGACTATACAGGACCCAGTAATCTTTATATATAGAGTGGAAAATATATTTTTGTTACCACCATGAGAGAACCAAGTTAGAGTAAGTTGATGCACACACTGCTCCTATTGCTACACCTTTTTCCTGATGAAAGAACTCGCCTTCAAAATAAAGAAAATTATATTTGAGTACCATTTCCATTAATGTAATTATCAGGTATATATCTTTATCATTAAATTTTCCACACTTCATATGTCCCTATTCCAAACCTTTCCAATGAGGAATGGAAGTGCACAAGTCAACTACATCTATGGTTACAAACATCAATTTGTCTGAGAACAACTCATTCTTTAATTTCCTAAGGAAATCCCATGAGTCTAAGTGTATTTTGGGAATTTAGGGAGACTTTTTTAATTTTACATCCAAAAATGTGGCTACTGGTGCAGTGGCTGATTGGCTAGCTGCCACAGTTGGTCTCATTGGGGGGTCTGCTACACAATTAATAAATAAAAATGCTTTATTTAAACATATAGAGAATTGTGGGCAAGCAACTTTTAAGTTTTTTGTATTAGATGAGGTTCAAAGAGATGTAGTAGTATACTGCTTTATGTATAGACATACATTTATACATTTTTATGTGGGTTTTAAATGAGAATTTAGAGTTAAGGATTTTTTATACCATTTTTACATCATTTGTTTTAATGACTTAGATCAAATGTACAAGAAAAATGTGCAACTGATGTTCGAATATTGATTGGCAGTAATTAAGAAATTATTGAGGATGGGCTGTGTTCTATATTGCTGAGTTTGTAAGCTTGTTATTATTCTGAGGAAGTCATGGACGAAAACGTACTGTATACTGGTGTTTCAGCGTTAATTTCGAGTGTTTGCTGTGTCTAAATAAACTTTGTTCGGGTAAAACGGCTATCCGGGTGCTCATTTTTGTTTTAGTTTTGTTACGTTTTGGCACCTTTTCCTCCTTTTTGAAACAAGGAAGAAAGCAACAAACATGCGATAGTTAATCGATATCACTTAGTGTAAATACAGAGGCAGCAGCAAAATATAATCATAAATGGATAACAATAAGTAAACTCCTGTGTATACTGTATAAGTACAAAGAATGCAGCAAATTTTAAATGTAAATAGCTTATATTTAGTAAATATAATCCATAGCAACAAAAATAATTTTTGCCTTAGCTTGTGGATGTCTTTGAAGCAGTAAAGCTCTGTCAGTTATCCTGGAAAAAAATTGGCCCTAATAGTGCTGGGAAATATGTGTAAGAGTTAGTTTGGCCATCTGGGAGACAGTACATGGTGGTTTCATACAAAAAAGGAAAATAGGATTTTCTTTCTAAGTTTAAGGAGAGAAGGTTCAAGATAAACGGTAAAGCCATGAGTGATAAATTGAGATCCCTACTCCTACAGTACAGGATATTTTACATATCAAACAAACCAAATCCCAACATATTTAATTTATCTATCTTCCTTTTTACTAGTTTGGATCATTGTTTCCTATTTATGCCAATAGAATATAATAGTTGTACAGACAGTTTACTGAAGTCAAATAAATGTAAGTATCATATTGTTTGACCAGGGAGCTGTCTTGTCTTGTTTTTGAGTCTATATCATATTATCGTATGATGTAAATAGCAAACGCTATTTCACAATACCAATAATATCGAAACAACAAAATATCGAACAAATGGAACAGCGAATTTTTTCCCAGGGAAAAAATTTGCTGTTCCATAAAGAAAAAAATATACAAACACAAATTTAAGTGGGGGGCTTTGCCACCCACACCCCCCATGTGGGGGTGGTTGTGCCCCCCACACACCCCCTACTTTTACCAACTCCGAGATTGCACCATAGTGGAGGAAATGGCAAAGTCCAAAAGACGGCCCACCAAATTTTTTCCCTGTGAAAAAATGCGATGCTCCGTGACTTCGCTATTTTGCCATTTCGACAGTATCTGATTGACTAAATAGCATTCACTATTTAGTCCATTCAATACTGTCATATAGACCCTTGTTTTCTGCTATAGATTTGTGAAAATATCTGTTTTAAATTTTAAGTTGCTGTTAATGTCATTTTCAAATTACCAAGTTGTGGTTTCTGGGTTTTTTTTTTTTTATAATTTAAATAAAGATAAGCCTGGATTCATGAAGGTTGCCACAAAGTATACAAAGTATAGTCAATTATAGTATTCCAGCATATAATTGTTTCAGTCCTTAGCAACAATTACGATTGGTCAACTGGCTGTTTTGGGTATCTGTGATTGGCCAATCGACAATTGTAATTGTTGCTAAGAACTATGTTTTCTTATGTAACCAATTAGATGTATAAAATTAGTTTTGAACAATGAAAGTCCTTTTTAATGTAATATCAAAGGTATTTCTGTATAAGCATGTAAGTAAGAACAAATGAAATACTGGATGTCTTCGAAATAAAACTGGAAAAAAGACGCACTATTTTTTCTTTTTACTTAGTCCGAGTCTGAAATGTACCAATTTACGAACGTTGTATTTTAACTTTGAAAGAAGACATCCGTGATTATTCGAACTTGGTGTCCCTAGTTAGCTGGATCAGCCTCTACTAAGCTGCTCACCATAATTACAGATTATTGTTGAGACCATGGCGGCACACTCCAGTCTGAGAGTTACCCACGGTTTTGGCTAACTGAAATCAAGGGAGCTACAATGTGCTATATTTTGGTCATTCTAACATTACAGAAATTGCTCAGCTCCAGCCTTCCATAACTTTCACTTCTTCTCCTCATCCTCAGCATTATTCTGCATGTATTTTCCCACAAATTCCTTTTATCTCTATGTAATTTTCTCCATCCAAAAGATCCTCATCTCCAGTTCTTTTACCTTCTTTACATCATTAAAATGATTAATTTACAAATAGTTTCAATTTTGATTTCCATTTCTGATTAATTCTTTTTATGGCAGCTAACAGTATTACATTTAGTAAGGCCTTATTATGTGTAGGCAGTTTAGCTCCCATATCCCGACCTCAAAAGAATAAATTCCTTAATTACAACCATTTCACCCCCAGTATTTCTGATAAAGTACTCTGGAGGAAATTTTTAAATGTTGCCAACTTGTTACATTCCCAATTACCTCTCTCTTTCCTATCACACATCTAGCATTTATCCATATACCTAAGGAAAAATTCTCTGAAGTCTTCTTGAGATATAAAAAACCTCCATGAAAAATCGTAAACCTTCTGGACTTTGTTTCATATTTGGGAGTTATACAGATGCCCTAATACAGTTCCTTTGTAAATTGTCTTTCTAGTCTCCCCTCCCAGTCGTTACTAACCTCTTCCACTTGATTTTTATACTTATCATGCAATATTTTATATATGCCATTAATTATTCCTTTTCAACAGCAACTTCTGTTTTAGATTCAACAAAAATACAACCAGAGCTTGATTTTCATTTAGTACTCTCCTACCCTTTTCTTACTACTTAAACTCTGTTATCTATCCCATTTAGGGAAGGCAGTCTCTAGCCTGCAGTCCAACTACTCTTTGGCCTTATCCCACTCTATTAGCTTTCTCTTCATATGTAGTTGTTCCCAATATCTTGGTTCCTTTGCTATTTTTCCCAGTAAATTCCAGTCTCTCTCGCATATTTTCTATGTCCTTACTTCCAGTCATCCTTATTAGTAAAATCTTTCTTCAATTCCATGTTAGCTTAATTCTTATAATAGGTTCATAGGTAGGTACTAGGCTATCAGCCCCAGGGCCTAAGTAAGCCTAGCCAACAAGGTTCCCTGGCTTACACCACCCAAGAAAGTAAATTTCCTGTGCCCCTCTTGAGCAGAGCCACAAAAGTGATCCCCGGGGTGTATTTCCTATTCACTCAAGATTTTTCTTGAAGAGTGCTAATGAGGAACTTCGCTTGACATATAGGTTCTGCTACTTTATAAACATAATATTCTGTATGACTGATATTCTCTTTAAGGGGCCTGTATCCAAAATCATGCTCTCTTATTTCTTGAACTCCTCCCCCCAAATTTCATCATTATTTCACTTTTATTAAGAATCATTGCTTCTAGATCCTGTGAATGTTGACACCATAGGCTTTTGAGATACTATTGTAGTTTCCTCATATGCAGCCTTGCATATGGAATTAGAAGAATGCAGAAGGCCATGAACCCCAAGGTTTGCAGTATTTGCCTTGCAGATAACTGTTTTTTTTGTGGCCACTTGTTTGAAGTAGGTTGTCAAATGAATCTGTTTCTCTGGCCATCTGGGAAGTTGTATTCAAGCTTGCTCCCAGAAATATAATTTGTTGACAGGGTACCAGGTGTGATTTCTTTTCATTTACAGTGTACGCCAGACAAGTCAGCACCCTTTGAACAAAGGCCAGATGATTCAAAAGTATGTCCTGGCTTTCTGCCTGAATTAGACAATTGTCCAGGTATGGGTATATTTGAATATTTCTTTGCCTATCAGTAAAAACTGAAAACTCCAGCCAAGCTAGAACTTCCAATGAGTGACTTCCCAAACCTCCTGTAACAGAGGCACATGGGATATATGCAAATGACCCTTTTGAACATCAGGTGTTTCAGCTATATGGTGATTCTGATTGCCCATGACTTTTATGTTTGAAGTCGTTTTAATGGACAATTTCAGGCCAATAAAGCCAAACCCCACTAGCTATAATATCATATCATATTTATGTTTACAGTTGGTTTTCCTTCATGTTATTGGGCAGGTTAATTTTTGTACAGTGAATCTATATTAGGCCTATTCTGGATCAGCTACACATGATCTCGGGCCAACATTGCAGGCCGAATGTATTGACATTCCTATACAAACCTTGTATGATTTGGTCACTCATGTCTGGGTATGATTATTATATATTGATTACTGTTTGGCCTTTATATCATTGAATTCAGAAACCTTTTTATACCAGAAGGAATTATTTCATATACTCTGGGTGTAGCTTGAAATTGACTTTGAGTCAGTTCCTAGCTTTTGTTTAATGATATATGCGTGACTTTTTATTACTGGTATTGGTATATGGAGACAGCAGTTGTCCAACCTCGGAGTGTTCTCTAAACCATATTGAGACATTTAGTGCTTAGAATTATATATATATTTTATTATTTTTCTTCTAATGCCATAGCTGGATATTAGGATTATCTTTCTGTCATCATTCTGATGGTCATTACTGAAATGTAACATGGCTGTATTGGACTATTCTCAATTGTTACCATTTGATGTATTACGGATAGGTTCAACTGGATTTATATGTGGTGCCCTGGCTGACATCCATTGTACTCTGTTGTATGTACTTTGGTCATCTATTGTGATTTCCATAGAGGTGATTATCCTGGGTTGTCAGCTCCCTTGTTTTTACATATATCTATCCAGCCTATATTAACAACATGGATTTGGAAAATATCCTTTCAGGATTATGTGCCGATTGGGAGGATATTGGTGTGTTCGGAATCAATATCTCACCAGGCAGTAATCAAAACGAGTCCAGACAAAATTTAACCCATGAATGTGATTTGGCATTTCATGCCCTTACTAAGGGTCTCAAAAATTTAAGATCCAACATCTGGCACTTAAGATTGTTTCGTGCATACTTGAGCAAGAATATTTCTCCTAGGGGTCTTAGGATCCGTTTGCAACCATTGGTTGTGAGATCTGAAGAGAGACTAACCAATGAATGGAATGAAGCTTTGCAACAAGCATTCATGTTATTTGTTAATATATTGGCACAATATTATGAAAGAATGGTGGACATAAACCTCAATGAGGTTAGAACATTATGTCAGGAATGCAAAAAATTTGAGTCCATTCCTACATTCAATGAATCTACCAAGAAATTGTCAAAGGAGTTGGCAAACCATGAGAAAATAACTAGAGAAAGAAAAATAAAAAAATTTAATAGGGACAACTCAGACTATCAGAGAGGACGCCCTTTTGAGTCACATAGAACAGTCAGATTTATGGATACCAGTCAGGGGTCCACAACTTCTAGAACTAGAAAAAACCAAGATCAATCCTAAAAACTAGAGATCAGTCCAATACAAGCACGTCAGGGGAGGATTCCTCATATACAGATAATGATAGTGTTGGACATAAGGAATCACTTAACCATAAAAGATCTAACATGACAGTCCCTTTAGAAATGGCACAAGGCATCGAGGTGGACGCAAACATAAGCACAGGAACAAAATCCAACTCCCTGGAGGGGTTGATTCAGAACCTCCTCACATAACCAATTGTGTTTATAGGAATGTTTTGAATTTGTCTAATGAAACATTGTCTCATGAACAAGAACTTTTGAATAAAAGGTTTGTTTCTGATGAATACAATATTGTTACAGATGTTATTAGTTTGTGTGACAATTTGAACCTAAAACTGTTTTTTTTCCGACAGGGAGTCTCAAAGATCTAATGAATTCAGATTTCTCAAATCTGAATTTCAGCCACCGATGAACAAACACGTATCTATTTTCATGCAATCAGTACTAAGGGATCTACATTTCCAACACAAGGAATTCAGCATACTTGGACATAATTTATCACTGCCTGAGATTACGGCCTTACAACAGTTACGTAATAACCATAATATTGTGATTCTACCAACAGACAAGGGTAGAGCGGTGGTAGTTATGAACATGAGTTATTATCTCAATGAGGGTAGGTCACAATTATTTGACACAAGTTGTTACATGAGTATGGCTATTGACCCTACATCAGTATTTAAGAAGGAAATAGATTCATTCTTGAATCTAGCAGAAGAAGAAGGTATCATTAGTAAGAGCAGTGTTCAACATCTTATGGTCAAAGATCCACATAAACAAGTTCTATATCTACTTCCTAAAATTCATAAATCAATTTCAAAACCTCCGGGTAGACCAATCGTTTCAGGCATTGGATCTTTGACAGAACCATTATCCATGTTCCTTACCCAATACCTCAAACCTTTATTGACTTTTGCCAGGGCAAGATTGCAGGATACTACACAATTTCTACAGATTATTCAAGATACACAATTGGAGCCTAGTTGGCTTATGTGCTCATTAGATGTCAAAGCTTTGTATACTAGTATCCCACATTGGGCGGGTCTTCAAGCTCTACAACACTGGTTAGACATGTCTGCCTTATATTCCCCTGGGTTCAATACCTTGCTTATCTGCATGGCTGAACATGTATTGAACAAAAACGTTTTTTATTTCCAAGGGGAATGCTACTGGCAGCTCCAGGGCACAGCCATGGGAGCCTCTTTCGCTCCAATTTATGCAGATCTATTCATGGCTTTTTTTGAAGAATGCATGATATATGATCCACTACATAACATCTATCTTGTGGAAATTGATATATGGCGTAGATATTTAGATGGTTGTTAGATGGTGTGGTGAGCAGATGCTACATACCTTAAGGAATTCGTTGAATACCTCAATGGCAATATTTGGGGAACTGAGTTTACGGTCACATACAACCTACAAACCATTAATTTCTTGGTCGCATACAACCTACAAACCATTAATTTCTTGGATGTTACAGTCTCCAGAAATAGGGATCATACCCTAAATACCAAGATATACCGCAAATATTCCCAATATAACACTCTGCTACATGCTTCTAGCATGCATCCAGGCCACACCATCCGCAACATACCCAAGTCACAATTCATGCGTATTAAACGCATAACTTCAACTCAGCAAGACTATGAACGAGCCAGTTTAGATCTGTATCACAGATTTGTAAATAGAGGTTATAAACAACAGGACATTGCTAGGGCATGGGAATGGTCCACCAATATTGACAGGCACTTATTATTACAATACAAAACACGACATCAATCCTTCAAAATCTACTATCAGGTTTGTCACCACCTATGGCAGAAACCATAATGCCATCAGAGGCATTATCAACACACATTGGAACATTCTTTTGGCCAATGACCAACTCAGATCACTTTTGGGATCACAGTGTCATTTTACATATCGAAGAGGCAAAACATTAGGTTCTTTGTTTTCTCACTTCAAACACAAGGAAAGTGGGGGAGCTATACATAAACACATTACCATGTCTGGGGATGAATTGTTGGGGACATTTCCCTGTTGTCATTGTGGATCTTGCAAACAAGTCAGCAAATTCAAACAATTTACCAGCCAGAAAACCAGCAGAGTGCATGAATGCAAAATTTTTCGAAATTGCAGCAGCAGCTGGGTGGTTTATTTGGCTACTTGCCAATGTTCGTCCTTTTATGTAGGCCAAACCTCCAGGTCACTTAGAACCCGTATGAATGAACATAGAAGTAACATCAAAAACAAAAAAGAAACCAATGCCCTATACAGACATACATTAAAACATCAAAATGCTCAATTTACCTTTATGATTATTGATAAAATTATCAGTGACAGAAGCAATTCACAAGGATGGCATAGTATTCTCAACCACAAGGAAAAATATTGGATCCTTACACTGGGGGCACTATTTCCACCAGGTTTGAATGACCATTTGTAACAATAACTTTTTATGAGGAATCTATGTCATACCATACCCCACATACGCTTGTGCCAAATTAGTAGATTCTATACTACAAAAATATTTGGCACAAGAAGAACAAATTTGTAAAGACTCGTGGACCTTTTTGGCTAAGATAGGTGAAATTATCTTCGACCCCAATCTGAATTTCCTCACTATTGATGTCAAAGACCTTTACACCTGTATACCCCTAGAATTGGCCTGTGATTGGGTAGGCATCACTCTTAAGAAGAAATCAGCACCAGCAGCAGAAATATCCTTAGTGCTAGAACTTCTTGAGATTATTTTATATAACAACTACTTTTTACTGGGAGACAATTTTTACTTACAAACAACAGGGGTGGCCATGGGTTCGCCCTGTGGGGCCAGTCTGGCCAATATGGTCATGTCATACTGGGAACGTGAATATGTGTTTACCAACAGTCAAGTTATGTGCAACATTGTGTACTATACACGTTACCTGGACGACATTTTCATTTTATTTAAGGGAAATGAACCTGAATGTAACTCGCTGTTAGAATTTTTTAATTCTTCTACTGACTTCTTGTCCTTTACTTTTACATTTAGCCAGAGTGCCATAGCCTATTTAGATATTTGGTTAGTGAAAAACCTTGACTTGGTAAATATACAGCCAGGATTTTTAGGAAACCAACTTACTCCAACTCTTTACTTCATTACAGCAGCTGCCACCCTAACTACCAGAAGAGATCTGTCGTTAAGGGGCAGTTAGTTAGGGCTGCGCGTATTGTGAGTCTGGAGGTTGACTTCCACAATGAGTGTAAATTACTGGTTGGCATGTTCCAACATAGAGGGTACCCGCCCTCCTTGCTTGATAACTTAGTGAGAGAAGTCACTAGTAAAAGATTAAAAGGTTTGTACCTACCTCTACTTAGCGTAGATACTGTTAGAGAAAGTATTTCCCCTACTTCGACCTCTACCCAGGTTACACCCAGTCAGACTTTAACTGGTAACACATTTAGTAGTAATACCAAGTTAATTCTGACTTACAGCATTGACAGTTATGTTACATTTGGAATTATTAAAAAGATTGGAACATCTTTAGGAATAACTTTGCAGTTTTAAATAAAGTAGGGAGTAAACCAGGGATTACTTTCCGAAGAGGCAAGAATTTGAAATCCTTGTTGGAACATAATGACAACACCTTCACTCGAATACCTGGCATGTACAAATGTCAAAATTGTAACCAGTGTAAGCATGTTTTAGAATCCAATAGGTTTAAGGTCAATAACCTTCACTTCAACCTGCGTTGTAGATCCACATGTAACACCCGCATGGTTGTTTACATTGCACAGTGTCAAAAATGCAAAGGGTTCTATGTGGGTAAAACTGAGCGCAGATTACGAGAAAGGGTTTACGAGCACCAATATGCTATAAGTAAGGACAAGCAAGAAAACGCGTTGGCCAAACACATTTCTTTGTGTAAAGATCATTTCTTTAAATTTACGGCCATCGACCAGCTAGTTGAGAACAAAAGAGGGGCCCCATCCCAGTTACTCTTAGAAGCACTAGAACTGAGATGGCAGATTAGACTGAATGCCTACGCTTTCCCTGGTCTAAATGAGGGTTGTTCCATCAGTTCTTTGCTTAAATTGAGGAATTTATTAAGATAAACTGGTTCAAAGATCTCTATATAGGTACAACATTAGAGAGGGTACGAATACGATTGTATGATTTATATAACCACAACTATGCTTGCACTTTCCTTAATGCAAATTTAAATGTATATACATGTATTTAAGTACATTTATTTTCTACTTGAATTGATGCACCTTTATATAAATTGATACACACTTGGAAATCCATGCTCCTATATTTGTATATACATCGACATTTGCCAATGGGTAAATATAAGATTAAGACCTTTAAGAAATAGTTTGTGGGGTTAACTGATCATACTACTTTATGTAATATGCAGTGTTTGCTTGTGCGATTGCCTTTGTAATTTATTGTTTTTTATTCTAGGAAGCAGTTTACATTGTACTTATTTTTGACATATATACCTATTTTTTATATTTTTACATTCCTGTATTTTATCTTTAAGTGTAGCCATCTTTACTATGGCTATTTTTAAACACACATTTCCTTATAATGTTTTGAATCTAGCAGGTAATGTGTAGGTGATATTGACTTTCCTAATTCAGTTTACCCTAATTGTTCTTGTTCCTAGTCAATTAGGGAATTTAGGGATGTATATAAGCTGTGATTAACTAATGCATTTTGTCTGAGGAAGTCTGTGTACTACACAGACGAAAAGCGCTTAACTGTAATAAATTTGTCCTGTGTTTCAGCACGTTTTGATTTATTTGGCGTTTGTTCTTGCACCTATTTGGATCCTTTCTGTGTTTAATACCTATAATGTTGATTAGGTAGCATCACCATGTTTAGCGCTGTTATTACCATGGAATATTATTTATATAATGTTTGCATTTTCACACTATTACATTTCTCAATGGTTGATTTATAACCATTATTATAGGATGCTTCTTTATACCTCTGGACTATACAACTATTGTTGTTGAACAGTACATATATTCAAACTATTATATGGTTTGTTGTTTGGCATTTTGTTAAAAAATTTTTATTCTGTCTTTTTGAAATGACAATATTTTCACTCATTTGTCATCCAACCAAGTAGGAATTTGGTTTCTTATTTTTCTTGGACCATTGAAAACTATACAGTTTTTATTACATTCTCATGTTATTTTGGTTTCTTTATATATTTACTATTACACTATTTACAATTCCTTATATGAATGGAGTTATCTGTTTGCAACATAGTTTATTTTTATGATTCTTATTTGGATCCTGTTTTTTCTATTATTTGCAATGACATATCAGTCTCATGTTCATGCATAATTTCATTACCATTTTGTATATAATTATGATCCTTGCTTAATTCTCTGATATTATATGTGTATTCTTGTATATATATATATATATATGATATTATATATGCTTATTAAGAAATGTTTTTCACTAGCCCTTAGTTTAGTTATGTACAACTCTATTTTATCTTGTCACCTTATGTATATGTAATTAGCACTCAGGAGCGGGAACATACCATGTTTCCCATTGGTTGGGGATGCATATAAATATTTATGTGCTTTTTGGCTTTGTAACATGGATTTTCTTTCACTGATGAAGGCATTTTCAGCCGAAACCGGTTTGAAATAATAAAGCCATGTATTTTGACTAGCTTGTTGGTGTGTTTTGGTTCTGAGAGCTCTGGTTCACATATATGCTGGCCAACTGTTGTTTTATTTGTACATATCACATGCCATGACCAAAACCAGACCTTTTGTCTTTTGAAAATGCCCAGCCTAGAGTAAGTTTGGACTGGCCTGAGCAACCTGGAAGGAAAGAAACCTGATAGCAAATTCTGTCTATTGCAGAATAACCCAACTCTCACATGACTGCACAAATTACACTATTAGGAAAACTAGAAATAAGCAAAACCCTAGTAATATAAAATAATCAAGCGTAATCCAGAAAAAAAACATGGCGGTCTCATTGGGTAGGGCCTCTAAGATCATGTAAAAAGAAACTGTTAAAACACTAAACAGTATTAAATGAACATTAGATATCTGTAACATTCCAAAATAGCATACTCTGCTAAAAATGAAATCTATAAAAATGAAGTTAATGAGCAATTAAAGATAGTAACTGAAAAGGTCAAATGAAAATATAGGATAAAAAATAAAACAAGCAAAATGAAATGGTAATGAAGATCAAATCAGAGTAAATATCCAACAACCAAAGGCAGAGGTACAAATCCTGTAAGGAGAAATACCCAGCAAAGATAAAATAAAATAGCATAAGATGCATTTGCAAGTGTCTAAATAGGAAATGAGATACTTAAGTGTGTAAAGTAAATAAAAACAAACCTGAAGAATAACACAAACTAAATGCCTGTTCAAGTAACACAGACTAAATCTTCTAACCTACAAAAAGATTGATTAAACTTAATAAAGAATGTGTAAAACAGATACATGAATAAATCCAATAGTAGTCTAGGTAATAACTGTGGATGGGGGTGAGATAGCAATAATCCAAAGTCAGGCAAGGTGTCTAAAAATAAAAAAAGAATGGGACAGGTCTGAAGTTAGCCAGGGATTAAGCAAAACCTGCTCCACAAATTCAGAAAGAGACAATGGAGCAAGAGTGAATCAGTCTCAAACTGACAGAAGTGACTAAAGGAGAATCAGAAGTCCAAGTACACCAAGTGGCCTGGCTCTATAGGAGATGAACAAAAGGTATTCAAACCAGCTGTTCCAGACTGTAAGCAGTATACAGGCAGTAGCTTACCAGAATAAAATCAAGTATCAACATGCATAGGCAATAAATGTCACTGCTAGCCAAAACAAACAAGCAGAACACCAGTAAAAACAGCACCAGCGCACAGACTGCTAGGAGCAGGGACCCGAGATGTCTTTAGGCCAATGAAAATAATTCACACACAAATTGAAGATCAAGTCCAGAAGCAGAACCAATGTCAATGGCTGTTAAAACAAACTTTTGGGGGGAAAAATTAGTGGAATGTTTGGAACCACAAAACAACTCAAGCTCTACACAGTTGATAAGAAACAGAAGAACTCAGCAACCTCTGTTAGAAGTCTTAAGAAGTAGGTTTAAGCTTAAAAGAACAAAGAAGTTTACCGGCAGGAACTTTTCTTTAAAAAAAAACAAAACAAAACAAAACATGAAAATATCTCTAAATGTAAACAAGCAATCATTCAGCATTTTGTGTGTGAAACGTGGAGAATTTCTCAAAACCCCAGTAACCAAACCTCAAGGCTCTAACAGTAGCCAGGAACATATGGTAGTTCATCCAATCACTAATATTCACAGATGACCAGGTAGCAGCTTCCAAAATATCTTTGGTAGGCACTCCTTTCAGGAAGGCAGCAGAGGTAGAAGTGGCCCTAGTAGAGCAAGTCCTTACAGTTTCAGGAGGCTTTTTGCCATAATGGCTGTAACAAAAGGAAATACAGTGGGAGATCTATTTTGAAATAGTCTGTTTGGAGACTGGTTTCCCTTCACAGCCAGTGGCAAAGGACACAAAGAGTTGGTCTGATTTCCTGAAAGACTTAGTTCTGTCAAGATAGTAGAGAAGCTGTCTGTGTACATCCAATGAGTGAAGTATTCTTTCTCCCGTTTTGCACTTGGGAAAGAAGGTGGGCAAGTGTATGGCTTGATTCAAAGATGTGTATGTGACCACCTTTGGCATAAAGGATGGATTAGTTCTGAGTGATACTCTGGGTAGAATATGAGAAATGGTTCCACCACCATGACAGCTTGTCAGAGACCCTTCTAGCTGAGGTGATAGCCAGTAAAAGGGCTCTCTTTCAGGTTAGAAATGTTACATCAGCAGAAGCTGCCAGTTCAAAGGGGGTGTTAGCATCAATTTTTCTAGAACAAAACTGAGGTCCCATGGAGGTGTGGATTGTCTCCTGTGAGGTTTGAGATGGACCACTCCCCTAAGGAATCGTTTCATCAGAGTGTGGAAAAAGGATGAATAGTAGGGGATGTGGAATAAAATGGCAGAGATGTGAATCTTGATGGAAGAAAATAATAGGCCTCAGTCCACTAGGGTAGCCAGGTAATCTAAAATGGCAGAAATATTGGCAGATTTAGGACTGAGGCCTTGCTGCTGACACCAAATGGAGAATATTTTCCACTTGGCTAGTACTATGTCTTCTATCCTCTGCGAATGTCTTGACATTGTCTGCTTAGGGTGAAGCTCAGAGATGTATTTTGTGGAATTATCCAAACTAAGAGTTTGAGAGTCTGTAGGTTGGGATGCACAAACCTCCCCTTGTCCTAAATCAGCAGGTCCACTCTCTGAGGTAACAGACATGGTTATTCATTAGCTAAACTCAGTAGCAGAAGATACCAGTGCTGCCTGGGCCCTGGGAAGAACAGAGAGGGGAGGTAATGCATAAAGGAACAGGTGGCTCCAAAGGAAGGAAAATGTGTTTGTCCTACAGGCTGTGGGTAGTTTGCTCCTGGAAGAGAATCTTTTCAGTTGAGCACTTTCTTTGGCAGCAATGAGGTCCATCTGTGGGGATCCCCATTTCTGGACTGTGCTGAGAAATGTTTTCTGATGCAGATGCCACTTATAAGGGTCTATCAATTTCCTGCTGAGATGATCTGTTAGTGTGTTTTGGGTCCCTGGGAGGTATTGTGCCATGAGGTACAACCCTAGAGAGTGAGCTGTCTCCAGAGCTGCATCGTTAGTCGAATAAGAGGGTAAGAGTCTGTTTTGACAATCAGGACTCTTAGTTTCCACCAATCTTTGAAAGCCACTAGGCCCTTTTGCAGTGCCATCAGTTATTTCCAATTTAAGTACTTGGGTCTGAAATGATCTTCTCATGTGCCCTGGGATTGAAGTGTTGGAAATGAGCCATGGGTTGTCTCTGAAGCATCTGTGGTTAAAGTTTGGCCCTGAGGGATGAAACTGAAAGGGAGATCCTGGTTCTGGGCACATGCCCATGTCCACCAAGCAAATTCCTCCTTGATGCAAGAGATCAGTGGGATTTCTGTCTCCAGGGACTGGGAGTGCTGGTACCACAGACTCTTGAGGTACCACTGGAACTTCCTTATGTGTACTCTGGACAGATGGATCATGAGGATATAAGATGCCATGTAGCCTAATGCTCTGAGGAATTCCCTGGCTGATAGATATCGTCTCTGCATAATGTTTTGGAAGTAGAGTCAAGAAGAAGACCTTTTCTGGAGGGAACACCTCCTTCTGAAGGGAGGAATCCAGAAGAGCCCCCAGGAAAACTATCCTGGTGGATGGGTATGTGTTGGATTTGCAAAGATTTATGGTAAACTGCAAAGAGATGAGGAGGGTCTGAGTGAATGCCAGATCTTTGAGGAGCTTTGACTGACTTATGGCTTGAATGAGGCAGTTGTCCAGATAGGGATAAATTTGGATCCCTCTTGTTCTGCAGTAGGTATCACAGAAGCTAAACAATTTGTGAAGACCTTGGGAGCAGTAGACAAACCAAATGGCACTGCAGAGGATTGAAAGTGACTGGGACCGCCCTGAAGTGAAGAACACTTCTGCAAGATTCCTCTATGAGAATGTGCAGTAAGCATCTTTTAGGTCCAAGGTGACCACTAAGACCTGAGGGGCTATCATGGGGAGAAGTTTTTGAAGAGTCAACATTTTGAATTTTGGTATGGAATGATTGAGGGTGGACAGGTCTAGGATAGGGCACCAAGAGCCTTCCTTTCTGATAGCCAGGAACAGCCTGGAGTAGAATCCTTTTCCTATTTGATGATCTGGTACTGGTTCCATTGAGTCCTATGAGCATGGATTGTAAATCTGACAAAGGGCCTCCATTCTTTGATTTTGTGGAACACATGGGTAACCCGAGTATCTTAATGGCTCTTTGAAAGTGAGCTTGTAACCATCTGAGAAAACCCTCAGAACCCATTTGTCTGAAGTAAGGAGGGACCAGTTTTCTTTGAAAAGGGATAACTTTCCTCCTATCTTTTTCTGGAGAGGGCAGGGGGAGGGGAAAGAAAGTGTCATTGTTGCTCTCTGACAGGCCCATATGGCCTAGAACTCCCCTGCCTGGGGGTTCTTGTGGACCACTGCCTAGGCCTTTGTGATTACTACTACCTTTGAGGCCTTTCCATCTGAGGCTTCCTCTGGCCACCTTTTGATTGAAAGGGAAAGGAACAGTGTTAGTGGGAAAATTCTTACTAAACCTAGCAGCCTAAACTTGGAGGAAGTCCTTGACAGTCTGCATAAACTTCCATCTTTTTAGCACAGCCTTGCATCTAGAATTTTGGATTTGACATGGTCTGGCAGGGTCCGTTCCATAAACCAAGCATGTCTTCTAATGACAGAGCAAGATACAGCAGGTCGGCTAGAGGCCTCCATAGCACCATAACCACAGTATAGTGTGTGTCACGTTACTGGGAGCTGGAATGGCAAAGGTCCAACAATTCTTTCGAAATGTTCTTATCCTCCAGGGAGGAATTATTTTGTTTAATTTTATCTAATACACTTTGTTGGTATTTTATTGTATGCAACTGGCAGTTAAGGGCTCTCATGACAAGGGTAGCAGAGGTGTAGACTTTTTACCAAATCTATCAAGGGCCCTGGTTTCCTTTTCAGTAGGTAAAGGATTCTTAGAAGAGCAGACTCTTTCAGGACCTGGAGTGACAACCTCTGGGTCATCAGAGGGGTTTTCAAAGAGGTATTTATGAGAGTCCAGCACACTGTAAAACTGTCTGGTTTTTGAGGGGCTGGAGGTAGAGAGTCTGGGTTCAGGGAAGAGTCCATAAAAACATCCTCTACCACCTCCAACACAGGAGGAATAGCCAAAGGTTTGTGTTCAGGGAGGTCAAGGAATTCCCTAACCCTCTTTTTAGATTTTAGGTATTCCTGTGCCTCCCTTTGGAAATGCTCCCTCATGGCATGGAGTGTTTCCCCAAAAGTGACGTCTTCAGGAGGTGAAGCTGATGGTATATTCTCCTCAGAATCTAAATCCTCAAAGGAAGTCTTCCTCCTCAAAGACAGACCCCTCCTGGTCAGAATCCACATCTGAATCAGGAGTTTCAAAGAAAACTTCAGGGGTAGGATCCCTCTTCCTTTTCCTCAGGGAAGATTTCAAAGGGGGTTTCCTAGCTCCGATTAAGGAGATGAGGTCCTCAGCTAACCTGGCAGGTCCTGCTGATAACCTGCCAAGTGGGAGCTGGTGGGCCCAGGCATAGGACCTGTGGTAGAACTCTTCTTAGAAATAGCTTCAGCCTTCTTCATAGGTACATCCACCATCCTAATGCCAGTCTCTTTGTAAGGCATAACCAATGTAGGTTGATGCCTCAAAGGAACATCACCGGTAAAAGATCACTCATCAGAAGCAGAGATATGCTGAGCATCACCGGACCCAACCAACAAACTGAAAGCCAATGCCTGTGTGGAAGTTGAGGGACCTGACAGCATATTGGACTCTGTAAGGGTCTCAACAGAGGTGTGCACCACCACTTATGTCGCAGAAGGGGGCTGCAAAATTGCCTCACCTTCCTCAGCAATAACCTTGGGGGACTGGCTGACAGTGAATGGTTGCCATCCAAGGCCCTAAGCCTGGGTCGTTTTTACCTTTCTTATGCTTAGGGAGCTCAATATCGGGAACACAGACGGACACCATTGAATGATGTGCAGAAGATTGTAAACTAAGATGCCTAACTAAGATTTCAGCCCTATGCTTAATGGTCCTAGAATTGAAATGAGCATAAAAATGACAACTAGGGATGTTGTGATCTGGCCATAGACATGTGACACACAAAGTATGAAAGTCTCGGTGTGGGATTTGCTTACCACAGCAGAGGCAATTGTTAACCTTATCTGACAAGAGTTAAAGCAAATAAAAGAGAGTTCCCTGATTGGGTACTTACCTTTAGAAGACCTCTCTCTGGTGCATACCAAAACCGATGCACTGAAACACTGCTTCAGGCTCTAATGGTAAGAAAAGACTGATGCAATAGTGTTGGCTGGCTCCCTTTATACCCAAGCATACTGACATCAGGGAAGGGCATCTGCCAGCCTTAGAAGGAGGGAGATTTCACTCTGGTAGTCAGGCCAACCACGGGCTTCCACAGCAGGTAATCCCACAAGTCATGACTGCAACAGTGAAACATGAAGAACATCACTAACTTCTCCTTACCCTAATGAACTGAGTACATGAGGGGGATAAGAATAATCTCGACTGCTGGACAAGTTTAACACATGAATGTCCACTTCTAGAAAAAAATTACCAAGCTCTGCCTCTAAATTCAAAGCTCCAGAAAAGAACTGAGGATATCCTCCATTTCATTCACTTCCCTATGGACAGGAATAGCTGGAAAAAAGTATGCTCCTTGTTTACTGCATAAGTTGCAAAACCATCTCCCTGCATTGGGATTCAATCATGAGTCCCTTCTTACTTAAGTGCCAAACAGACTAAATGCCTGAGTGGATAAAGAGAGCCCCCAGAAGCAATATTTCTCCAAGCACTTCAACCCGGGAACAGTGCTTTGTGTTCATCAGCCTGCAAGAAGGCATGTGCTGAGGTATACTATGCAAAAAGGTTCAACTTCATAATGGGAAGATCCACAAGAAGAGTTATGGAGACTGTCAACTACTCTCAGCCATAGTGAGATGAGTCCAACATCAACACTGGCCCATCACTGCATCAGGACTCTGCCGAAACTGACATCTCTTAGTCCAATGTGGCATTCTCATCTTCAGGTATGTAAATCATACCATGAAGAACATAGCCAACACTGAGTCCAAGACATGCAGCAAACTTTATGCCTGGACCATGGTACACATCCTCATTCTGGAAATTAGGCTTACCCCCTGCATCTTCGAGGACAGGAAACACCAACACTGATGAGTATACATTTGATGATGGAGCTCCTCTGAGTCAAGATTAGAAAGGACTTTCTGCAATTTATGATCACTACCAGATACTGCATACAAGAGGTATCTACAGGACAGCCATGTCCAGGAAGACCCTAGATGGGAAACCAACAGTGATCTGGGTAAAACACCATTTGGAGACCCTTCTCTTGCAAGGCTATACCCAATGTCCTAGTAAAGACAGAGGAAAGTCAAAACTGCACCACTCTGTATTGGAAGTGATGACCATCCATACGAAATGGGAGAAGTGTTCTCTATGGACTCCAACACTAATATGTCAAAAGGTAACCATCATGCCCAGAAACATTCAAAACTTTATGCAGTGCAGCAGCAACAGCATGTTTGTCTGTAGGGTGAACAGCTGAACCCATGACTGCTAAATGTGCTGCTTGAAATTACTCAGACTGGGATAAAAATCCCCCACCACATAATGACAAGGAAGAAAGAAAAAAATCCATAGCAGTTTGCTAGCCTTGATGACTCAAGTGAACAGTATAGTCTAGGTCTTTTCTAAGAGCTTTGCAATAATGGACTGATTCATCAGCAGTGTTCTTCTTGAGGAGGATGAGCACTTGACCCCATCCAGTTCAGATTCATCAGGGGCAGACCTTGCCTGTTGAACCTGGTTGACTTCTTTGAGACTGTCACCAAGGCCCTGGATGAGGGAAAGTCAGTACATACAGCTTACCTTTACTTGGCCAAGGCCTTTGACACAATCCCCCACTTAGGCATCATCAAGAAGCTAACACAACTTGGTGTAAATCACTATCTCATCAGGTGGGTGACCAACTGGTTCACCGACAGGACCCTCAAGGTCAAAATAGGCACCTCCACCTCCGATAGCAGACCTGTCACTAGTGGAGTTCCCCAGGGAACTGTCCTGGGACTCTTACTGTTTGCATCTACTTCTCAGAGGTCCAGGCAAAGTAAAAAGGCCTGTGGCTGACCAAGTTAGCAGACAACTGTAAGTTGGGTGCTGTCATTGACACCCCAAATGATGTTAACATACTTCAAGAGGGTTTCACAGTAACTAGTGACTGGTGCTAAAGCCATGGACTCAAGCTAAATGCAAAAAAAAAAAATGTATCCTACTATTTGGCAAAAACACGGCCCCTACTGATTACCTCATCAACAGCAACCCCCTAAGCACACAACCTGTGGTGAGAGACCTGGGAACTCAGGTTGATAATCTCACATTTGACCATAATATAGCAGCAGTGGTCAGAAAAGTCTTTTACTTGGTTCATCTCATCAGTAAAGGGATAACATCCAGAAAAAAGGAGGTTATTACCTCTCTATACTCCTCCCTCATTAGACCAATAGTTGAGTATAATGCCCCATTTGGTATATACCTTCTGAAACATCTGCATCAACCGGAAAGACCACAGAAATACCTCATGAACTGAATCAATGGCCTCCAAAATCTGCCCTATGTGGACAGGCTCAAATCACTATCACTCTACTTGGTATCATATAGATTGCTCAGAGGTGATCTGCGCCTCACCTACAAGGCAATCTCAGACCCTTCCCTACTAGAGATCCTTATCTGTAAGTCTAACTCCTCAAGCTTTACCCGCTCAAAAGGCCTGAATATATGTGACATCAAGAAAACCTGCTGGAGAGATAGTTTTGTCTCCCAGAGGCTGCCTAGTCTCTGGAATAGACTTCCCATACATATCAAACAGAGCACCTTACTGACCATCTTCAAGTGCAACCTTGATGAGTGGATGGGAAAACACAAATTTATTCCACCCGTGTCCCTCACTGACAGGGGTAACAGGTGCTGACTGAGGTTTCTTTTTGAGAATAAACTCTTGGCTAGGATTGTAAGGGCCCCAGGGCCATTAGCCTAGTAACCTCCTATGATCCTATGAATGAACTCCAAATCTTTTATTTATTTTCCAATTGTTTATCGGATTAGTCCAACTGGACACAAGGTGACTTGTTTTCAGCAGAGGCCCAGGGAAAAAAGCTCCAAATACATAGTAAAAAATTATAAAAAAATAATAAAAATAATTAAAAAATTATATAAATACAGCTATTTTGTACAAAGAGCATAGAACATATAAAAGGAGTAAAAATCAGAGTTTTACAACTTATGCATCATACAGTGGTTAGAATATTGAGAAACAATTAAACAAGATAGTATACAACAAATATAGAATTGCTTGAACATAAATTCAAAAATTAGTTTCCATAGACAAACAGGGTCATAAACTAGAAATCATAACTATAAAGGTGGCCTAAACACCTGGTTCATAGTACTATGCACCAAGTGAAACTACACAGTACACCTGTGATCTAGGGATTTCGTCAGGAACAGGTGAAATTAGTCTGGTTCTGTACAGGAACATATCCAGGTTTTGAATAGGAGATCATTTAGCAGGGATTTGAAAGTATGTTTACTATTTAGACATCTAATGTCAGGGGGGTAGAGAGTTATAGGCCTTAGCAACTGCATAGGAATAAACAGCTTGTAAGTGCCCCAGGGCCCCAAAGTCTAGAACCTTACTTGTGAAGGTTTGCTCAATGTGACATCCCTGAGGCACTAAGTGAATGAAGTTGTTAACTGGTTGCAAAGTTTCATATTTAAGTTGGTGCATAATGAGAGTTTTAGCAGTTTGCTGAAGTCCCAAACAGAAGAAAGAGCTAATTTATTTTTCATTAGGTACCAAAGGTTATACGGTAGACCCAGTTTCTTATTTATTTTAATTATTTACAGACAGTCTTGTGCCATTTACTCTATTTGACTGTGGAGTAATGAACACAAGAAAAGAGGCAATAAGGTACACAGGATGGATGGGGCAGCTCAAATTCAAGGCATGTGAACTGTGTGTGCATAGAAGCAAGAATGAGAGAGAGAGGTGCCCTGCATGTATTCAGTTTTGCAAATGCTGTGGTGGAAATGTATTTTGCAGAGTTGTGCAAAAAGTACAGTTTTGTACCTACCATAAATGTAGATGTTCGAAGATCCACATTGCTGCAGTCCTTACATATGGGTAGTCCGCTGTCCTCGGTCGGCCCGAATACCAAAGTATTAGGCTGACGTCGGTCATGGGCGCCTAGATCTGACATCAGAGCGTCAGGGTATAAAAGCGCATGACCGACGTCATATCCTCAGTCTTTTCTTGCCCCAGATGTCAGAAGGCCCTAAAAAGAAAGGCCACAGCCCAAAAACAGGATACCTCCCAAAAAACATGCCCAACAACAACCATCACCCAAACCATATAACCATGTCAAACTACAGAGGGGAAGGAGGGAGGGTAAATTGGACTGCAGCAATGTGGATCTTCGAACATCTACATTTATGGTAGGTACAAAACTGTACTATGTTCTTCATCTCACATTGCTGCAGTCCTTACATATGGGCAGAATCCCAAAGCAGAGGTAAAGGGAGGATGGCAAAATCATAAAGCATTAGGGGCTGCTAAAATGCCCTGTAATATTGCAGTGGCAAATCCAGCCCTAGACTTAGAATAAAGAGGAAGGTGGTAATGCTTGGAAAAAGTATGTACTGAACTCCAAGTTGCTGCTTCCAAAATATCTTTTGTAGCTACCCCCCTTAGAAAGGCAGTAGAAATGGCAGTAGCTCTAGTGGAATGAGGTCTGATTCCATCCGGAATCTCCTTACCATGATGGGAATAACAGAAAGAAATACAAAACCCAATCCATTTAGAAATAGTTTGTTTTGAAACAGGTTTTCCCTGAGAACCCAAAGCAAAAGAAACAAACAACTGCTGAGACTGCCTGAACCCCTTGGTTCTGCTCAAATAATAACGTAACTGCCTGTGAATATCCAAAGTATGCAAAATCTTCTCCCTTTATTTTGGGGTTTGCATAAAAGTAGGCAAATGAATAGTTTGGTTCAAGGCCACACTAGAAACCACTTTAGGCATAAAGGAAGGATTAGTACGCAAAGACACCCTATCCTTATGAAAAATCAGGAAAGGTTCCACTGCCATAAGGGCCTGTAATTCAGAAACCCTTCTTGCAGAGGTAATGGCCAACAAAAAAGCAGTCTTCCATGATAAATACTTTAACTCGGCAGTAGCTGCAGGCTCAAAAGGTTGTAGAGTAAGCTTTTCCAACACAAAATTGAGATCCCAAGCAGGAGTAGGAGCTCTACATGGGGGTCTTATGTTCTTTACCCCTCTAAGAAATTGCTTAAACAAAGGATGTGAAAATAAAGGAGGGTCACAGTCATAGTGAGCAGAAATGGCTGCAGCATGAACCTTTATCGAGGAGAAAGACAAACCCTTGTCCAATAACTCAGTAAGATATTGAAGAGAAACGGAAACATCAAAGTCCTTTGCTTTGCTCCAAAGAAAAAATCTCCTCCATTTAGCAGCGTAAACTTTCCTTGTACTAGGCCTTCTGGCCTCCAAAATAACATTCAAAACTTGTTGTGGAAGCTGAGACCCTCCAGGGCCTAAAACAGAATATGCCAGGCTGTGAGATGCAGAGACTGAATCTTGACATTGAGGAGGTGATTGGCCTCCTGAGACAAAAGATGCGGAATCAAAGGCAGAGGCCATTGAGGCTCCCATACCAAACTCCTCAGTAGTGGATACCAGTGCTGTCGAGGCCAATCCGGTGCTATCAGAATCATGGATGGCTTGTCTATTCTGGCCTTCAGGAGTACCTTGGGAATGAGAGGCAGAGGTGGAAAGGCATAGACATGAAGATTGCTCCAACTGAATGATAGAGCATCCACCTTCCAAGCTGTGGGATGAAACATTTTTGTGCAAAACTTTGGCAACTGGTAATTTAGTGGAGAAGCGAACAGATCTATGTCTGGAGTCCCCCATAACACTGTCAACTTTTGAAACACATGAGGATCCAGTTTCCACTCATGAGGATCCACAATTTGTCTGCTCAACACATCCGCTAAGGAGTTCTGTGCTCCTGGTAGAAACCTTGCCTGAAGATTGAGGTGTAAACTGAGAGCAGTCTCCCACAAAATCATCGCTTGCCTGCAAAGAGGATACGAATGGGTTCCCCCTTGCTTGTTGATGTACCACATGACAGTAGTGTTGTCTGTTTGAATCAACACCTGTCCTGGGTGAAGTAAATCCTTGAAAGCCATCAATGCAAATTGGACTGCTAACATCTCCTTCAAGTTGATATGCAAATGTTGAAGTCTGACAGGCCACGTGTCTTGCACCCATTTTCCATTGAGGTGTGCTCCCCAAGCCTTGTCCGAGGCATCTGTCGTTAAAATCTGACTCGCCTCTGGTCGGGTCACAGAGAGTCCCTTGTTTAGGTGACATTCCAGAGCCCACCACAAAAATTCTTTCTGAATGCAAGGTATTATCCGAATGACAGTGTCTAGATCTTGGCAGTGCTGTGTCCATACATTTTTGAGATACCATTGAAGCTTCCTCATATGCAGTTTGGCATTGGGAAGCACCAGAATACAAGATGCCATGAACCCCAAGGCTTGAAGGACTGTCCTTGCAGTCAGCCTGGACTGTAGAGACATTTGATGGAAATAAAGAGAAAGGCTGCTTTGTTTGTCCGGGGTCAAAAGGCCATCTGGGAAGCTGTATTCAGTCTCACACCCAGAAAGCACATGTCCTGAGAGGGTACTAGACTGGACTTTGTTTCGTTCACAGAATACCCTAGGCATCTTAACACTACCATCACATACTGTAGATGATGCAGAAGTTCGTCTTTGTGTTGTGCAGTAATCAGGCAATCGTCCAAATAAGGATAAATCTGTATTCCTCTTAACCTGAAAAAGGCTATCACTGGAGCCAGAACCTTTGTGAACACTCTGGGCGCAGTAGATAAGCCAAAGGGCAATGCTGAGAACTGATAATGTAAATTTCCAGCCCGAAAACGCAGGTACCTCCTGCAACTGGGCCTGATAGGAACATGAAGATAAGCCTCTTTGAGATCCAGAGTTACCATCCAGTGATCTTTTCCCAACAGAGGTAAAAGCTGTTGTAATGTCAGCATTTTGAACTTTGGAATGTCCAGATAAGTGTTGATAGATAAATCCAAAATTGGTCTCCACGTGTTCCCTTTCTTTGGCACTAGAAACAGGCGAGAATAAAATCCTAGTCCCACTTCTGACAGAGGAACTGGCTGTATAGCTCCTATTTGAAGAAGTAAAGAAATCTGCTTGTGAGCCTCTATCCTTTGCCGAGGAGGAACGTCTGGCATGCCTTTGAAAGGAGGCAAGGTATGGAAATAGAACTTGTAGCCTCGGTTTATAATGTCCAATACCCATTTGTCCTGGGTGACTAAAAGCCAGTTTTGCTTGAAGAGTGCTAACTTTCCTCCCAAAGGAGCTGCCAGGGAAGAAGAATCTGGCAGCTGAAAATGCAGGTCATTGGGCCTGTTTACGAAAGGACTGGCCCCTGCCCTCACCTGCAGATTGTGCAGGTGAACTCCAAGTTCTAGGCCTGAATGTACTTTGAGCTCTGCCCCTGCCACGTCTAGTTCTACCCCTAGACTGAGAATCAGAAGAAGGGTAGGTCCACCCCTTAGTAGGCCAATTTCTACTAAACTTTGGAGGTTGCACCTGCAAAAAACTTTAACAGTCTGCATGGACTTAGCCTTGTCTTCCATTTTCTTCAAAACCAACTCCACAGGGGACCAAACAAAACTTCAGACTGTAAAGGGCATCCAGAATTCTAGATTTAACATGCTCGGACAAATTCTGATCCTTAAGCCAGGCGTGCCTACGAAGAACTGAACCAGTGGCAGCCACCCTAGAAGAGGCCTGTACAGCATCAAAACCACACTGCAAAGAATGCTTACCCACCTGTTCAGAGACATGTACTAAATCCTGCAATTCTTTACACTCTATGCCCTCTGCCAAAGCATCCACTTTAGATTTTAGCTGAGAAAGGAGGAAATTCTGATATTTCAACATATGAAACTGGCAATTTAAAGCCCTCATTGCTAAAGTAGAAGAGGTATACATCTTCTTACCCCATCTATCCAAAGCTCTAGCTTCCTTATCTAGAGGAACCGGATTCTTAACAACAGAAGCTCTAACACCCTTAGGCCCCTGACTAACAGTTTCTGGGTCCGCCCTAGGACTCTTAT
Source organism: Protopterus annectens (assembly GCF_019279795.1). NCBI lineage: Eukaryota > Metazoa > Chordata > Ceratodontiformes > Protopteridae > Protopterus > Protopterus annectens. Next base: position 1,844,672,618 of record NC_056728.1, read on the forward strand.
ACAGATATTTATGAGCCTCAGGCACCCTGTAATACCTGTCCGGTTTAACTGGCGCAGGAAGCAAAGAATCTGGATTAAGGGAAGCCTCCGAGAAAACATCTTGAACAACATCCAAAACAGGAGGTATAGCCAAGGGTCTATGCTGTGGTAAAAACAAGAATTCCCTAAGCCTCTTCCGTGAATCAGAGAAATCCTGTCCTTCCCACTTAAAATGCTCCCTCATGGAATGCAGAGATTCTGAAAACGAAAAATCCTCTGGAGGAGAAGCAGGAGGAGTGGAATCCTCTGCATCAGAATCCGAATAAGGGGGAAAATCTTGAATATCTTCAGCAGAAGAGTCTGAGTCATCTGAGGCCTGATCCAAACTTTCCAACTCTGGCTCCACCCTGGGCCTCTTATCAGGAGGGGGCATACAACCTCTAATTAAAGTAATCAAATCTTCTGCCATTTTAAGCATGTGCTTTTTAGGCACAGACCCTGAAGTACCTGGAGGGACACCAGGGGAAGGCAAAACAGACCTGCCCTTAGAAGAAGCCTTAGAAATAGTAGCAGAAGGCCTAACCACCTTAGGCATAGAAGGGAGAACAGTAACTTGAGAGGCCCCTTCAGCCTGACCTGACTCCTGTGAGGCCACATCCTGCAAAATCAAAGTTTCCCCCTGAGACTCAACAGAACCGTCAGCCGGGTCCACCTGCTCCGCTGTAGTTTCTGCAGGACCGGCGTCCGAAACGGACGAATCAACCTGTCTAGGTTTCAAGGATTTGTCTTTGCGCTTCTTCGTGGAAGCGGGCGTCGGAAGATCTGACGGCATATTATAATTACACCGCTTACCAAAGACTAACCTAGCACAATCTAACCTTCTTTTTATAGTGCGCTTATTAAACCTAGCACAAAACCGACACCCGACTACGTCGTGGTCCGGTCCCAAACAAGGAATGCAAAGAGAGTGATAATCCCTATGCGGTATCTGTTTCCCACAAGAAATACAATTATTCACTTTTTCTGACATCCGGAATTAACTGAGGCAAGAAAAAACAAAAATATTCCCCAACGGGGTACTTAGCTCAACTTGGTTTCGGTCTGAAACTCAGAATACGAAAATTTCAGAACGCCGAACGGCACTTGCAACGCTGCTTCTACATCGGACCATGCGGCAAAAAAGACTGAGGATATGACGTCGGTCATGCGCTTTTATACCCTGACACTCTGATGTCAGATCTAGGCGCCCATGACCGACGTCAGCCTAATACTTTGGTATTCGGGCCGACCGAGGACAGCAGACTACCCATATGTAAGGACTGCAGCAATGTGAGATGAAGAACATCATGTCCACAAGAATTTTTTAAGCTGAACAAAAAACATGAAAACAAAGCTATTTGTTGACACAATTAAGATGAAATTTGATACAGTGAAGTCTGAAAATATATCAAAGACACCAAGACAAGACTTTAAGTCAAACAGTTGTTAAATATGGAACTTTAATAAACAAAAGTCTGAATTCACACCTGACACAAATGGAGAGTGTACTATTAATATTTTGCCTAAAGATAATTTAGATGTACTGGTGTTGGTTAAAAGGTACAAAAGTCTATGAAAGGTTAACGTATTTGTGGCACAAACCAAAGGCACAAGTCAAATGCTACTGGCTTCTAAATATAAAAGTAACAGCCTGTTTTATATCAGAGCAGTAAAATTAACTGTAATATTTTGGGTGACTTCACTTTTCAGAAGCAAAGAATGGCAAAATGAATTCAGAGTCAAAACATCTGCACAGGAAGTCACAGAGGTGTTAAACACTATATACAAGAGCAGCAATACAATCCATCATGACTATGCTGATTCATTTACAAGCTTAGAAAATATGCCAGAGGAGTATATGCACAGTTCTTGAATCTCCATCTGTTACTCCTGCTCCAAGGAAAGTACCAGTAGCTCTCAAAAGTATGTAACAGGAACTGAAACAAATAGAAAGCTTAGGTGTCAAAAAGTAGTCAGAGCCAACAACATGGTTTCTGGTGTAAAAGAAGCCAAGGTTTGCATTTATACTGATTCTAAAGACCTCCATCTTGTGCTCAAAACATCTAAGGCACCAGACAGAATATTAATACTGTACTCTGCATTAGTGTCTAGCCTGAATTCAGACTTTTGTTTATTAAAGTACTGTATTTCTTAACAACTATTTGACTTCTTAAAGCAGAAGTGGTCTCAACAATGCCAAGCAGCAAGTTCATTACAGTACTATAGTATTGGGTCTAGTTAACAATACTAAATGTAGAGATCTCCAAACTGTGTATGTGTGATGAGTCATTAGGAAGGCTGATTCCTCTGATTTCCATTTGGTTGTTTATCAGCACCATAGGTGTACCAAATAAGTGCTGCATATGTTAAATGAAGGTTTGGAAAGCACTTTATTTTTTTTTGCTAACCAAGCTAGTCCTGATAGGTCAGAGTTCTCTTTTTCAGGGGTGACTCAAGGTGGTATTCATACTAACTAGGGGAAATTTAACCAGGGCACTGTGAAGTTCCCCTACTCTTTTTTTGTTTGATAAGTGCTGTTGGATCTTTTACATCAATCTGAGCCATCACCAACTCAGGCAGGTGGAAAGTACAGTTGTGCAAAATCTTACCACAACAGCAGATGGCCTCATCACTGTTGCAGTATTCTTTACAATGGGGATCCTCTGCCTAGGGCACCCTGATATCTGGTCAGTTTACCAAAGGCTTTAGGTTGTAATGAGTATGCCTAACTTACATGTATGCTCCCCGCACATGAAGTAGGGCAAAAAGATGATGTCCAGATGTCCCATCCCCAGAACTGAAAAACCACAGTAGGAACGACAGCCTAAGGATATCAGGTATGTCCAGGAGGAAAAAGGACTGGGGGAGGAGGGAGGGAGCAAACACTGCAATAGTGAACAGAAGGACATCTATCGTTATGGTAAGATTTTACACAACTATACTACGTCTTTCCACATCACTGTTGCAGTATTCTTTAGGAGTGTACAATAGCTCAAAAGGGCCAGCACATTTCTCTAGGAAGCCATGGAGAATGGCCTTAGCAAAACCAACTCTGGCCCTGGAAATCACATCCAAGTTATAGTGCTTAATAAAGATATGCACAGAAGTCCAGGTAGTTGCCTCCAAACCCTTGAAAAAAGCACTAGAGGAAGCCACAGCCCTATAAGAATGAGCCTTCAACAGAAGGAAGGCTTTTCCCTTGAAACGAATAGCAAAATAAAATGACTTTAGATAGCCAAAAAGAAATTGTTTGCTTAGAAACAGCCAAACCTAAGACCTAGGATGAAAAGAAACAAAAAAGCTGTTCAGATTTACGAAAAGCTTTAATTTTATCCAAATAATATCAGAGTTGTCTATGCAAATCCAAGATGTGCAAAACCTTCTCAAGCAAATTGCAGAGATGGCAAAAAAAGTGGGCAAATTAATAGATTAAGAGATAACTCATTAACCACCTTGGACATAAAAGGAGGATTAGTATAAAGGGACAGCCTGTCTTTATGTAAAACTAAAAAGGAAGGAACAGCCATTAAGGGCTTGCAGCTCAGGCACCCGTCTGGCAAAAATAAGGGCCAAAAGAAGAAGTCTTCCAAAAACAATGTTGTAAGGAAGCTGAAGCAGCAGGCTCAAAAGGAGCCTTTGTCAATTTTTCCAAAACAAAATTAAGATTCCAGGAAGGACAGACAGGATTCCTGGGAGGCCTAATGTGAAGGACACCTTTATAAAACTGTTTGGCCTCAAATCTAGAGGCCAAAGGGGGAGTCAAAGGCAGACAAGCCCAAGGTGGGCCACAACAGAAGAATATGCCAACCCAGCATTGAGCAATTCACTCAGACAGAGAAACAAAGGAACAACCACAGTAAGTGGATCCAGGTTACAAGAAAGCCACCAAACAGAAAATCTGTTCCATTTGGACAAATACGATTTTCTAGTAGTGGGTTTCCTGGCCTCCTGCAGGACCCAAAATATGTCCTCAGAAAAAAGGTGTTTGAAGGGGATCAAAATTTTATCAACCACAATGTCTGTTGAAGAGTGGACTGATGGGGATGGATAACAGATCCCCTTGTCTTGTGTGAATAGGTCCACTCTGAGGTAACTGGTGATGACTGCCCTTGGCTAAATGCAGAAGAGGAGGGAACCAATTCTGTCTAGGCCAAAAGGAAGTCATCAGCAAGATTTTGGGAGCATCATCTTTTATCTTGGAACAGGACCTTCAGAAGGAGAGGAAGGGGAGGGAAGGCATAAAGAAACATCCCAGTCCAAGAAAAAGAGAGGGTGTCCACCTTCTAGGCCAGAGGACATGGGTCTCTGGCACAAAAGAGAAGAGGAGTACTCCACTGGTGGACAATGTGCAGAAACACATCCTTGTGAAGTATCCACTTATGGGACTGTGTTATGGACCTGGCTCAGAGAATCTGCCACTATATTCTGTTCCGAGGGAATGTAAACTGCCTGTAGGGTGACATGATACTGGATAGCTAAATCCCAAACCTGAAGATCTAATCTGCACTGGAGATAAAACCTTGTCCCCCCTTGCTTGTTGATAAACCACACATCACTGTGGTATTGCCTGTGAGAATGTTAAGAGGCTCTGGAAGGAAGAGACTGAAAAGTCAGATGAGCCAAAAGAAGAGTTCTCATCTCTGACAATGATGTGGTCTTTCTTTTGTCAAATAAAAAAAAAAAAAAAGAAGAAAAGAAAGGCCCTCCACTTTCAAATGACCAAAGGAGGCCCCCCATCCCACATCTGAGACATCTATGAAGAGTTCCTGAGAGGGACTGGAGGGTGAAAAGAAACTCCTGAGTTGAAGGGCAACCAAAGAATCCGCCACTGACATTCTAGCTTGAAGCATGTAAGATGAGGGACTAAAAAATCTAAAGGATGAGAATGTTGAAGCCAAACTGACTTTAGAAACCAGTGGAGCTTTCTCATATGGAGCTTGATCAGAGGAAGCATAGGAATGATGGACACCATGTAACCCAGAGCCCACAGAAATTCCCTGGCTGTAACTGAAGCCAGAAAAAGAAGGGAATGAAAAAAAAAACAACCAGAGTTAAAGCTTTCGGAGGAGGCAGAGATGCCAACATTGGAACAGTCTGTAGCCTGCACCCAGGAAAAACATGATCCTGAGAAGGAGTCAGGAATGCTTTTTGGAAATTTACAGTAAACCCCAGGCTCTGCAGAAAAGAAACAGCAAAGTGCAGAAGCTGAAGTAAAATCTCTGGAGAAGAGGCATGAATGAGAAAGTCGTCCATGTAACGAAAGACCTGTATCCCTCTAAACCTGTAAAAAGCAATCACAGGAGTAAGGCATTTGGCAAAGACCCTTGGGACAGTAGAGAGACCAAAAGACAAAGTAAAGAGGAGAAAATGCCAGGAAGCAACAGAGAAATGTAAAAACGTCCTGAAAAAGGGATGAATGGGAATGCATAGATAAGCATTATTGAGATCCAGGGAAACTATAAAAGCCTGTGGAGTTATAAGAGGAAACAAGGTTTGAATGGATAGCATCTGAAAGGAAGGGACCCTCAAAAAGGTGTTTAGCTGAGAAAGATCCAAACTGGTTTTCCAGGTGCCTTTTTTCCTGGGGACCAAAAACATTCTGGTACAACCCCTTTACCCCCTCTGAGGAGTTGGAACTTCTTGAATTTTTCCTTGAGCCAAGAGGCCCTAAAGCACCTCTGGGGAAAAATGGGCAGTTGTTCCTGAGGAGGCTGAGGAATGCCCAAAAGGGGGGGGGGGGGATTTCCAAAACCATGTAATAACCCTGATGAATTATGGAAATAACCCAAACCCAGGAGTCTTGGGTGAACTTAACCAAATTGGAAGGGACTGAGAAAGAAGAAAATGACTGAAAAACAGGGCAAGGGTAGTCATGCAACACCTGGTTTGCCAGGAAAAGGAGGCTTTTGAGTAGATGCAGTTTGGGTAGTCTTAGCAGAAGGAGCTCTTCTACCATAGTTTTTACCTTTGGGGGAATGGGAAGACAAGACTGTCTACAGACAAAGGCAGGCTTGTTGTGGCAATTTCTTTTAAATTTGGGAACAGGCAAAACAAAAATCTGCTTCAAGTCATGTAAGGCCTTACACTGTTCTTGCAGGGACTTAAACTCTGCAGCACCAGTGCCAAACAAATGCTTATCACCCAGAAGAGCATCCACCAGATTAACCTTGACATCATCACACAAAGGTTGAAGCCTGAATCAGATACCTCAACACAGAACCAAAAGCAGCAGCCCTAGATGAAACATCAGCTGCACCACAGCTGTATTTAATGGAACGGCAAGAACTTGGGAAGTCATCCCTAGTAAGGAAAGGGCAAAGGCCTTCCTCTCAGAGTCACGAAGATCTGCTATAGCCTGAGCAGCCTGACAGAGAACAGCCAAAACATATCTTGTCATGTGTGTCTAATCGTTCACCGCTCTAAAGGCCAGGGTAGCAGAAGCATACACTTTTATCTAGCCTCTCCATGGTTCTGCTTGTCCTTGTTGGAAGGAAGCAGTTTTGTAAAAGGAAACAATCTGGAGTGTTTATCAGAGGAACTGATACCACAGACAGGTCAGCCGAAGGGCACTCAGGTCAGCCGAAGGGCACTTACTGTATAAACTTGCAGTCATCAGGCACTTTATAAAATCTAACAGTATTTGGAAGCAGAAGGCTGGGAATTAGGAGCCTCAGAAGCAGTAGAAAATGCATCCAGCAAGGCAGCAAGAAGAGGAGGAACAGCAGAGGGGCTAGCAGACTCCACTTACAGAAGCTCATAGTACCTCTTCTGAACATCAGACACCTTAGCACAGTCTCATTTGAAATGGTACATCCGGACATCACATCTATGCCCTACACCATGCGGAGACATACGTGTGATGTGCGGCATACCCATTACAACCTAAAGGCTTTGGTATACTGACTGGATGTTGGGTTGCACTAGGCAGGGGATCCCTATTGCAAAGAATACTGCAACATTGATGTGGGAGGACATCCTTGCTTTAACAGTTCATTTGAAGGATGACACGCTCAGGAGTACAACCACCACCCCCACTGAACCGCAGTGTCAGAATGGGAAAATTAATCCAAGTACCTAGTGTGGAAATGGAACATACAGCCTTCGAATCTTCCAGCACCACAGGACAATAACCTACCTGTTGAGCCACTGATACTGGCCGACTATGTAGCATAATTTCAGACACAGCTAATGACCTGTTACTATAGGATAAAACAGAAAAACATGAGAAGAGACTGATGCATCAGCTAAAACAATACAACAACATACTTTCATATTACTTAAATGCACATGTAAAGTAAGAATCACAAATCTGAAAAACATGAAACATACTTTAACATCAGAAGTCATTAACTTTAACACAAAATCAGAGCAACTGTGTGACTGGTTATGCAAGAAAATATACAGTTATTACAGTTTTGAGGAATCAAGCAACATCCTTCAAAGGTAATAATTATAGTTATGTACTCTGCATAACTAAGCATCTGTGTTGTCCACTTTCATTCTTCCTTGACCCATAGGTTCAGAACCAATCCTCCAATCTAACTTGGCCACATACGCAAGACTTCAGATCCAACTCTTAGGCTCCTACCTCTACCCATAATGCCTTAGTCCATTACCTGAGATAGAGCTTCTTACCATCAGGCCCATATAGTTAGAAAGAAACAAGGATAGCTTACAGAGAAAGAAAGGGCTCAAACCTGGAACTGTAGGTTCTAAAACACAGTCCTACTACTCTCTTCAGAAAGTTGATGGATGTGATGGAAGTTGAGGAAGAATAAATATAGACAACACAGATGCTTAATTATGGTGAACACAAAACTTTTAAATTTGATTATGTCCTTTTCATTCTTCCTCAACCCATGGGACAGATTCCCCAGTTACATTGATCTTGGGTGGCCCTTATAGAAGGATATTTCGGAGTACCACCAAACCAAAGGCAGGTCTGTTTCTAGATATAATGTCCAATTTTTAATGAGTAACAAAAGTATGAGCACTGGACCATGTGGTTGCTATATGAATATCAACAGAAGTTCTAGACGAAAAAACAGATGAAGCAGCCATGGATCTGGTTGAATGAGCCTTAGGTGGTTTGGATAAGGCCATGCCTTGTTCAGAATAAAACCAAAAAATACAGACTGTAATCCATTTGGTAGAGTGACTTTGGACATTGGGAACCCAGTCTTTCTGGTGAAAAGGAAACTAATTTTTGATCTGATTTTCTGATTTGTTTTCTCCTATGATGATAAAATAGTAATTGTCTGTGTACATCAAAGAGGTGAAACATATACTCTTCCTTTATTCGAAATATTTGGAAGGAAGAATGGTAAATGCATGGGCTGATTAATGTTACTTTCAGAAGCCACTTTGGGTAAAAAGGAAGTGTTTGTCCATAAGGTAACCCTATCTTTACGGAAAATGATGTAAGGGGTTTCTGAGGAAACAGCCTGGAGTTGAGATATCCTGTTTGCAGAAATAATGGCCATCAAGAAAACTGTTTTCCATGAAAGGAATTTTAAATCAGTTTTAGCTGAAAGTTCAAAAGGTTTCTGAGTTGGACCTTGTAGCACAACTGTGAGAACCCAGGGAGGTGAAGGAGCCTTTATTCACAGTCTGAAAAGAAAAATACTCTTTAGGAATGCTTTGCATAACTTGGATGAAGCCAAGGAATAATTTCTGTGTTCTGTGTGGAAATTAGAAACAGCTGCTAACTGTAGTTTTATGGTATAGAAACTAGCTCCTTCTTTAAAAAGGTCGATAAAAATTCAAGTACTGCAGAAACTGTAGCAGAGAAAGGGTCAAGCTAATTACTCAATGCCCAAAGGGAGAACCCTTTTCCACTTGCGCTTGTATCTTTTTTAGTAGATTCTTTTTGTGAAGCTAAAATAACGGTAAGTGTGGGAGAAGAAAGTCTGGGCTGTCTAACCATTACTGGAAGTGGACAAACCATGCAGTTAGTTTGAGGACCTGGATATTGGGATGTTGGATCCCAGATGGTTAAAAGAGGAGATCCAGAGATGGTTCCAGTATCCATGAAGGGTAATGAAGGTGAGACCATAGGAAGGGGAACCATACCTGTCGAGGCCAGAAGGGAGCAATGAGGATGACTGAGCTCTTCAGTCAACTTGCTTTCTGCAGAAATATAGGAATCAAAGGAAGAGGGGGATAAGCATAAAGAAAAATGGAGGGCCAAGCATGGACTACAGCATCTCTCAGTGACTCCCTTTGAGGGGGGATAACAGCGAAGTACCTGCTAAACTTGTTGTTATGGGGACATGCAAAGAGGTTGCAGCACGGTCGGCCCCCAACAACAGACGATCCTTTCCGCTACAGGTAGACTGAGGGAACCTCATGAGGCATCAGGATGTATCTGCTTAGTTTGCCGATAACATGTTGGTTTTCCCGGAATGTGCTTTGCAACTAGAAAGCAGTCTGATGAGGTGAGATGGCTCATTCCCACATTCTCATGGCCTCTCTACATAGCGGATAAGATCAGGTTCCTCTGTGGTTGTTGATGTACCAGATCACACACGTCAGTCTGAACTGCAACAGTTCCCAGATGTAGAGCATATTGAAAAGCCTGCAATGCACGTACAACTGTTCTCTCTAGTACATTGACATGCAGATTGGTCTCTGGGGGGGGGGGACCACATGCCTTGGACCATCCTTTATTTATGTAACATTTACTTATTTAACATTTGTTTACTGGGAAAGTCCAACTTGGAACGAGACACTTTTCAGTGGAGGCCAGAGGAGAAACTCTCCAGATGCATGTGTTTGAATGAGGGAGGAACCCAGAGCACCCAGACAAAACCCACACGAATGAAGGGAGGACATGCAGACTCCACACAGAAGGAACCCCAGGTAAGAATCGATCTGGGGAACCTCTTGCTGTGAGGTGACAATGCTAACCACTACGCCACTGCACCATCCTTCCCAGGAATTGCCGCTCCCCCAGTTGAGAAGCGTCCGTGGTCATTGTGGCCATTGGAGATGGAAAAACAAAAGGTCAGCCTAGGTGAGTGTCATCTGAATGAATCCATCAGTGAATATGCTGTTTGCAAATTGGAGTTAGTTTGAATGGAAAGGATAGGGGTTAATATAGAATGGACCACTGAAAGGCTAGCATCCACTGAAGGACACGCATAAAGAAATGTGCCATGGGAAGAAATACAATGGCTGTTGCCAAAGATCCTAGTGCTTGAAGAGCTGATCTTGCAGGAGGAGATGGGATGGGAATAAGTAGATGAACTTGATTCCTGATGGATAGACAGGCTACCTGTGTTGTTGTATACAGAAGTGTACCAATGAACTCCAGGCTCCGGACTTGTGTTAGGTATGATTTGGCATAATTTATTGTTATCCCCAGTGACTGGAAAATCTGGAGTAAACAGTCCCTGGAAAGTATTAGAAGATGGTAGGAGGGGGCGGGTGAGGAGCCAGTTGTCCAGATATGGAAACACGTGGAATCCTTCAAGTCTCAGATGAGCAGCCACCACTGCCTTGCATTTGGTAAACACCCTCGGGGCTCTGGTGGGTCCAAAGGGCAGGGCTCTGAATTGGTAGTGACCTGGCTCCCAGCCAAAAACATGCATCTTCAGGGGTGCCTGTCTAATTTGGTGTGATAGTAAGTACCTTGAAGACCTATGGAGCACATTCAATCATTCTTGTAAAGAAATGGCAGGATGGACTGTACCATGATCATTTGGAACATCGACTTCTTTATATACTGATTCAGTTTGCTTATATCCAAAATTGGTCTGCGGTCCTCTGCCTTCTTAGGCACTAAAAAGAAAAAAGAAGTTATGTACCTACCATAACGTTCCATGTTAGTTGTCTTCTTCTCGCCTTCTTTCTTGCTGGTTGGGTTCGGAGCCGATCCTTGGCTCTGACTCGGCCATCTTCAAAAGCTCGAGAGCTGCTTACCGGCTCATGGCCCCCCTATATCCCATGATGCCTGGTGCTAGATACCCAGATCTCGTTTAAGTCTAACTGTAGACATAATAATAAAGGAATCCTATCCTAGAATGTATAAATCCTACTGGAGAGACTACTTGTCAGAAAGGAATAGCCAGAGAAGACTCAGCCAGTGAAAAATCAAGAAGAACTCTTCTCGGTCCACTAGGATAGGGGGATGGAGGGTGGGACGCAAGAAAGAAGGCGAGAAGAAGAAACTAACATGGAACGTTATGGTAGGTACATGACTTCTTTATGTTAAGTTGTCTATCTCACCTTCTATTCTTGCTTGGTTGGGACAGCGTCCCTAGCACCTAAAAACCTGGGTGGCTCATCGGAAAAGACTCTTCAGAACAGTGGAACAAAAGTCAGCTCTGCTCCTGGAAACCAAATCCAACTTGTAATGCAAAATGAAAGTATGTGGGTTGGCCCATGTAGCCGCAGCACAAATAGATTCCATGGGCAACCTAGCCTGAAAGGCCACCAAAGTAGCTAAAGCTCTGGTGAAGTGACCTTTTGGTTTAACTGGCAATTCTTTATTCCTCAGTTGATACATGAATGTGATGATAGAAGTCAACCACCTGGATAAGGTTACTTTGGAGACCAGAAGACCTTGTTTACCTACTGCATAAGACAGGAAAAGTTGATCTGATTTTCTAATGTCCTCGGTTCTGTGCAAATAAAAGCGTAGTTGCCTGTGAACATTTAACTGATGCGACTTATATTCCGCCCTGTTGGAGTGGTTAGGGAAAAACACAGGAAGGCCTATGGACTAATTCAAGTTACTCTCTGAAGAGGCCTTAGGAAGAAAGGACGGATTTGTCCTAAGAGCAACCCTGTCATTGTGGAACACGAGGTATGGGGGATGAACAGAAAGAGCCTGTAGTTCCGAAACTCTTCTGGCTAAAGTAATAGCTACCAGGAAGAGGGTTTTCCAAGATAAGAACTTCAGCGAACAAGAAGTTGCAGGTTCGAAAGGGGGCAAAATTAGTGAAGTTAAAATCAAATTTAAATCCCACGGTGGAGGAGGATCTCTCATTGGGGGGCTGAGCAGAGTGGTTCCTTTGAGAAAGGCTTTACACAGCTTATTGGACATGATATTGTTTTCCAAAAGGCCAATGTGAAAATTTGAAATTGCTGCTAACTGGACTCTAATTGTAGCTGAAGCAGAACCAGCATGGAAGAGTTCTGCTAGAAATTCCAAAATGGAGTGCACTGGGGCTGAAAAGGGGTCTATGCTTTTTGCCTCTGCCCAGGAAGAAAAACGTTTCCACTTACTAGCCTAAGTTTTTCTGGTTGTAGACTTGTGTGATGACAAAAGGATTTCTCTCACAGATGGGGAAATATCTGGGAGCCTGGCTAGGGTTGAAAGTGGAGCAACCACGCTGTGAGCTGGAGAGTGTGCAGGGATTGGTGCAGCCCACCCGATTGATGAATCAGGAGGTCTGGAACCAGGTCCAGAGTCCAAGGCTGTTTGAGAAGATAGGAGTGCAGGAACGGAAACCATATTTGTTGAGGCCAGTAAGGAGCAATGAGGATCATTTTGCAACCCGAAACGGCAGCCTTCTGAATCAATCTCGGTATGAGGGGGAAAGGAGGAAATGCATAAAGAAGTCCCTGGGGCCAATCGTGGACTAGAGCGTCTCTGGGGGGATGCATGGGGAGTGGAGGGAGGGAGAAGAAATTGCTGTACTTGCTGTTGAGGGGAGTTGCAAAAAGGTCGCAGCAAGGTTGGCCCCATCTGCGGAAGATTTGGTCCGCAACCACCTGGTTCAGAGATCACTCGTGAGGCTTGAGAATTGCTCTCCTCAGTCTGTCTGCTATAATGTTGGACTTCCCAGGGATGTGCATTGCAATCAGAAACCGTTGGGAAGAGATCGCCCACTGCCAGAGTCTGAGTGCTTCTCGACATAGGGGTAGGACCTGGTTCTGCCCTGCTTGTTGATGTACCACACTACGGACATATTGTCCATTTGAACTGCAATGGTCCCAGTAGGAAGAGAGTCCTGAAGAGCCTGCAACGCTAAGAGCACGGCCCTCATCTCCAAGACATTTATGTGCAGATGATACTCGTGAGGTTGCCAGGTGCCTTGGACTGTTCTGCCCTGATAATGCCCCCCCCACCCGATCAGGGAGGCGTCTGTGGTCACTGTAGCCACTGGAGGGGAAAGAACAAATGGTCTGCCGTGGAGCACTAATGTGGAGACCATCCACCATGCAAGGTGTTTCTTGCATGCCTGAGTGATCATAATCGTGTAAGACATGGGAAGTTGCTGGAAGGACCATTGGGTGAAAAGAAGCCACTGCAGAATCCTCATGTGAAAACGAGCTAGAGGAATGAGTACGATAGCTGCTACCAAGCGTTTGAAGGACAAACCTGGCTTGAATCCTTTCGCATGCTAATAAAACCTTGACATGCTGACAAATCACTGAAACCTTGTCTGGTGGGAAGCTCGCTAACATGTCTTTGGTATTTAAATTTGCGCCTATAAAGGTGATAGATTGACAGGGCGACAATGCAGACTTTTCAAAATTTATTGCAATACCTAGCCTGGAGTAAGTGACGATGGTGCAGTCTCTGGCTTGCAGAAGGTGATGCCTGGTGGTAGCAGTGAGGAGCCAGTCATCGAGATATGGAAACACCTGGAATCCTTGCCGTCTCAGATGAGCGGTAAGTACTGCCATACATTTGGTAAACACCCTGGGGGCTGTGGTGAGACCAAAGGGCAGAGCTCTGAACTGATAATGGCTGGCTCCCAGCCGGAAGCGGAGGAATCTTTGGAAGCATCTGTCCATTTTTATGTGGTAGTACGCATCCTGAAGATCTATGGAGCACATTTAATTGTCCTGACCAGAAAGGGTAAAATGGACTGAAGCGTGACCATCCGGAATTTTGTTCTTTGTACAGACTTGTTTAGTCTGCTGAGATCCAAAATGAGTCTCCAGTCCCCTGTCTTTTTTGGTACGAAAAAGAACCTTGAGTAAATTCCGGATCCTTGTTGGTCTGCTGGGACTTGCTGGATGGCCCTTTTTCTTAGCAGTTTTGAGACTTCTTGCACTGCTTGGTCCCTTAGATTGGGTGGAACATCTGGAAGGGACTTGTATGACTTTAAGGGTGTGCGAACGAAGGGGATTCTGTAGCCTTCAGATATGACGGACTGTACCCATTTGTCTTGTGTTATGTCTCACCAGGCTCCTGGGTACAGTGATAGTCTTCCCCCGACTGCCTCCAGAGACGAGCAGCCGGGCAACCCTTCAGGGATGCTGGAAGGGCTTGCCAGAGAAGGATTCTCTGCTGCCCTGGTTTTGCAGACCCCCTCTGCCACGAGGGAGGCATCTGTTATTGTTCCCTCCTCTGCCCCTGGAGGGAAACTCACCACGTGTGTCCGGCAAGGCTCCTTGGGATTTCCGGAACCACATCTTCCCACTCTTCTGACCCTTAGGATATGGACTGGAGGGAGTGGAAAAATGGACTCCTACAGCAGAGAGAGTCTTGCCTTCCTGCTCACACCTGGTAAGGGTATCTTTCACCTGTGATCCAAAGAGGAACAATCAAAGGGGGTATTGGTGAAAGATGCTCTGAAAGGTTCCACAAAGTTACATAGCCGCATCAAAGCGTGCCTCCTTAGGGCCACGCCTGTGCCTGCAGCTCTACTCGCACCATCAGCTGCATACGAAATGAGCCGCATGGAGGAGTTTACCACAGAATTAAGAGTCGCCAGCTGGGAGGCTGCCTTAGCCTGGGCCCCCACAGCTGATGGATCTTCGAGGGCATCTCCAAGCTCTTTCAGGAGATCCCTCTGAAGACGGGTAAAGTGGCACATGTAATTCAGGAACCACATGGAAAAGGTTGCTGAAGAAAACATCCGCTTCCCATATCTGTCCATCGTCCTGGACTCCTTATTAGGGGGATGGACAGATGAAGAAGTTTCAGCCAACTACTTCTTTGTGGCCGCTGCTACCACCATAGCATCAATGGGGACACCCTTGGTCAAGAACTGTTTGTCCTGCAGGGCAGTAATGAATTTTGCAGGTCTTCTAGGGGTCGGTTCCACTGTGTCTGGAGCCGTCCATGCCTTTCGAGCCACCACAGACATCAGTGGGTCAAAAGGCGGAGACACCCAGGAGGTGGAAGGTCGGGATCCAAAGCATCCAGGAATACAGACTCATCTCGGAAGGGCTTAGGGTAGTCCAGTTTCCTCTGCCTAAGCATCTCAAGGATGTCTGAAAAGGAGACATCTTCAGAGGGGATCTTGGGGACCCTTCTGACTCCTCTAAGTCGGTATCGATGTAATGACTTGGGGAGTCAACATGCTTCCTCTTGCATTTTCTCTTGCAGGTGGCTCCTCTGAAAGATCAGTGGAGGCCTCGGAAGAGGAATCCTGGAGCACTGGATCAGCTTGGTCTGGAAGAGGGCAGAGGCACGCCAGATGGGTGTTAGACCTAGCCAGCCCCCAGGCACCCTCCGGGATTAAGCTCCAACTAGGGAGATGGCTTGGCAATGTGGGAGCCAAGTGCCGCTGGGAGCCACCCTGAGGGAAAACTGTAGTGGTGGCTGTAGCTCTTGTGGAATGAGGTCTGATATTTCAGGAGTTGTCTTTCCCTGAAAAGAGTGCATTTCCACCAAGATTCTGTTTGAAATGTTTTTGCAGGCATTCGAAGCTGACCGATGCTGGTATCGATTCTGTCACTCAAGATTAGATGTCCGATAGGATGCATCTGCAGTCCTATGGGTTGTCCTCCCTCAGGAAAAGGGTCAGGGTTTCCCAAAGTCTGGGGCCCCGGCTGATGTCGACTTCCCCCGGGCGCATAGCTGCTGGGTATAAAGGCATCACCCCGCCATTTTCCTCAGTGTTTCTTGCCCCAGATGCCAGGTGCCCTCTAGAAGGCTAAATTTGGATAAATGCAAAAATTCCAAAAGAGAGAAAAATAAAAAAATATAAATATACATATATACAAACAAATAAAATAATAGATTCCCCAGCTAGCTAAAGGGGTAAACCCCTAGGAATACCACAGGGGGGAAGGGGGTGGGTTCCCTGACTGCAGATGCATACCATCGGACATCTACATTTATGGTAGGTACAAAACTGTACTATGTCCTTCAAGATGCATCTGCAGTCCTAACATATGGGTAGAATACCATAGCCAAACGGGGGAGGAGGCACTAAGATAAAGATGGTGTAGTTAAGTTTTGCAAAACAGCAGTTAAAACCTGCTGGGATCTAGAGTATATGGGAAGTTTTAAATCTTGGCAAATGTATGGGGGCTCCAAGTAGCAGCTTCTAAAATGTCTTTGGTAGCCCCCCCGTAGGAAAGCTGTAGTGGTCTGTAGCTCTTGTGGAATGAGGTCTGATATTTCAGGAGTTGTCTTTCCATAAAAAGGTAGCAAAATCTAATGCAATTTCCTATCCTTTTTGAGATTGTCTGTTTTGAAATTGCTTTTCCTTGCATTCCTGTTGCATATGCTACCAGAAGCTGGTCAGTTTTTCTGTTTTTTAGTTCTGTCCAGATAGTAGCGTAATTGTCTGTACATCCAAGGTATGTAGCAGTCTTTCCCCTGTTCTGTGGGTTGGGGAAGAATGTAGGTAAATGAATGCTTGGTTCAATGATACCTGGAGACCATTTTTGGCATAAAGGTGGGGTTGTTCTCAGAAAACTCTGTCCTGATGGAAGAAAAGGGAAAGGGGTTGTACTGCCATTAATGCCTGTAACTCAGATACCCTTCTTGCTGAAGTTTTGCTGCAGGAAAGCAGTTTTCCAAGACAAGAATTGTAATTCTGCTGTTGCTGCTGGTTCGGGGAAGTGTTAACTTTTCCAGCAAAAAGGGAATCCCATGTAGGTAAAGGTGGTTTCCTTGGAGGTTTACATTTTGATTCCTCTCAAGAACTGCCTGAGTAGAGGATGAGAAAAACGGGAGGATCCATGTTGTATTCTGCTGAAATTGCTGATGCATGAATCTTAATGGATAAAACAGGCCATTGTGGAACAGCCCGCAAATATTCCAGGATGTGTGCTATGTTTGCCAATGAGACATTTTTCCCCTTTTCTGCACCCCCAATGAGGTGTCTTTTTCCTTTTGCTGAATAAGTCTTTCCCTTTTGGAGGGTCTGGGGCCCCCAGGATAATGTCCTTAACCCTCTGAGATAAACCTGGGGGATTTTGTTTTATGCAATATTCCAAGCAGCTAGCTGCAGTGCAAGTTTGGATGTAGGATCTTGTAGTTGTCCCGTGTTAGTAGTAAGGACAGAGGTAGATGCCATATGTTGTCCGAGACATCCTCAGTAGGGGGACCAATGTTGCCTCCCCGTCTGGAGCTATCAGAATTACCCCTTTGGGTGATCCTCTTGATCTTCAGTAGAACTTTGTACATCAAGGAAGAGGTGGAATGCATATGCTGTCAGGTTTTCCAGCTGAAGAAAAGTCCACCCCCCAAGCAAGTGGGTGGTATGTCTTTGCAGAAATTCTTCCAATTGGGGTTGTGTGGGGGGGCAAACAGGTCTATCTGTGGTAGTCCCCATTTTTTTTTATGGCTTTGAAGATATCTGGATGCAGCATCCATTTAGCATCCGTGGTAGTTCTGCTTAAGGTGTCTGCTAGAATTTTCTTTTCCTGGTACAAATCTGGCCTGAAGTTGAATGTTGAGGTTCAGGGACATTCCCAGGTCCATTGCCATCCGGGATAGAGGATATGAATGTGCCTCCCTGTTTGTTGATGTACCACATGACTGTGGTTTGTCCGTCCTTATCAGCAGATGACCCTGTTGAAGGGTGGTCTGAACCCCGGATCACATGTTTCACTGCCAGCATCTCCTTTGATTTATTGTAGATTCAGCTGGTCTTGGCCATCCTTGTCCCCCATTTTGCCCCCATCCAGGTCTGGGGGTCCCTGGTGATGGTCTGGCTTGGCTGTGGTTTTGGAAAGGCAAGCCTCTGTTCAACTGACAGGCCTGAGACCACAGGAATTCTTTTTCAGGCATGGAATTATTGGAATCTGGGCTTCTAGACTGTGCTTTGTTGAGACCATAATTCCTTAGGTACCATTGTAGCTTTCTCATATGGCCTGGCATGGGGAACCCAAAATTATGCAGGATGCCATGTAACCCAGGGCTTGCAGGACTTTCCTTGCAGTAAGCTGAGTTTTTGTTTTACTTCATGAAAGGCTGGTAGTTGCTTTTTTTTTCTTCTGTGAGAAAAGCCATCTGGTTGATTTAATAAATTTTTGTGGAGGGCTGCCTCCAGGAAATGTCCTTAACCCCCGAGAAAACCTTTTTTGTTTTTAAACCGGCTCTGGTGCAAGTTTGGGGGGGGGGGGGATGGACTGTACCATGATCATTTGGAACATCGACTTCTTTATATACTGATTCAGTTTGCTTATATCCAAAATTGGTCTGCGGTCCTCTGCCTTCTTAGGCACTAAAAAGAAAAAAGAAGTTATGTACCTACCATAACGTTCCATGTTAGTTGTCTTCTTCTTGCCTTCTTTCTTGCTGGTTGGGTTCAGACCATCCTCACTCAACTCGAGAGCTGCTTACTGGCTCATGGCCCCCCTATATCCCATGATGCCTGGTGCTAGATACCCAGATCTCATTTAAGTCTAACTGCAGACATAATAATAAAGGAATCCTATCCTAGAATGCATAAATCCTACTGGAGACTACTTGTCAGAAAGGAATAGCCAGAAGACTCAGCCAGTGAAAAATCAAGAAGAACTCTTCTCGGTCCACTAGGATAGGGGATGGAGGGTGGGGAAGAAGCGAGAAGAAACACATGGACGTTATGGTAGGTACACTTTTTTTTAAGTTGTATCTACCTTCATTCTTGCTGGTTGGGACAGCGCCTAGCACCTAAAACCTGGGTGGCTCATGAAAGACTCTTCAGAACAGTGGAAAAAGTCAGCTCTGCTCCTGGAAACCAAATCCAACTTGTAATGCAAATGAAAGTATGTTTGGCCCATGTAGCGCAGCACAAATAGATTCCATGGGCAACCTAGCCTGAAAGGCCACCAAAGTAGCTAAAGCTCTGGTGAAGTGACCTTTTGGTTTAACTGGCAATTCTTTATTCCTCAGTTGATATGAATGTGATGATAGAAGTCAACCACCTGGATAAGGTTACTTTGGAGACCAAGACCTTGTTTACCTACTGCATAAGACAGGAAAAGTTGATCTGATTTTCTAATGTCCTCGGTTCTGTGCAAATAAAAGCATAGTTGCCTGTGAACATTTAACTGATGCAACTTATATTCCGCCCTGTTGGAGTGGTTAGGGAAAACACAGGAAGGTCTATGGACTGATTCAAGTTACTCTCTGAAGAGACCTTAGGAAGAAGGAGGATTAGTCCTAAGAGCAACCCTGTCATTGTGGAACACGGTATGGGGATGGACAGAAAGAGCCTGTAGTTCAAACTCTTCTGGCTGAATAGCTACCAGAAGAGGGTTTTCCAAGATAAGAACTTAACAAGAAGCTGCAGGTTCGAAGGCAAAATTAGTGAATAAAATCAAATTTAAATCCCACGGTGGAGGAGGATCTCACTGGGGCCTGAGCAGAGTGGTTCCTTTGAGAAAGGCTTTACACAGCTTATGGACATGATATTGTTTTCCAAGGCCAATGTGAAAATTTGAAATTTGCTAACTGGACTCTAATTGTAGCTGAAGCAGAACCAGCATGGAAGAGTTCTGCTAGAAATTCCAAAATGGAGTGCACTGGGGCTGAAAAGGGTCTATTTTTGCCTCTGCCCAGGAAGCGTTTCCACTTACTAGCCTAAGTTTTCTGGTTGTAGACTTGTGTGATGACAAAGATTTCTCACAGATGGGGAAATATCTGGGAGCCTGGCTAGGGTTGGAATGGGAAAAGGCTTTTGTTGCTGGAGAGTGGCAAGGGGATTGGTGCCAGACCACCCGATTGACCAATTTCCCGGAGGGCTGGAACCAGGTCCAGATCCGGCTGTCTTCGAGAAGAAAAGGATGAGGTGGAAAAGCATATGCTGTCAGGCCAGTAAGGGGAAAGAGGATCCCTCTTTCCCAACAAGGTGGTAGCCTTTCAGAATTTTTAATTGGTATTTAGGGGAGGAAAAGGCATTTAAGAAGTCCCTGGGGAAGAATCTGGATGAGCATCCTGCGGGAGCTCCGGGAGTTTTTAAGGTGTGGAGAAGGAAAAATTGGCCCGCACTTGAATGTTGAGGTCAGTTGCAAAAGGTCGCCCCCGCAAGGTTTGGCCCCCTGTCTTTTTGGAAAGATTTGGTCCGCCAACTGACCCTTTGAGTTCAGAAGATCACTTTTACTGAGGGATTTTTTGATTTTGTCTGATTCAGCTGGGCTTGCTATGTACATGTTGCCCCATTTCCCCGGGATGTGCATTGAGGTCAGAACCGGGTTGGAAAGGAAACCTCGTCCAACTGACCCGGCCTGGAAAAAATGCTTTTTCGACATGGAATTAGGAAACCCGGGTTCTGACTGTGCTTTGTTGAGACCCATAGACATTTGTCCATTTAACTTTTTCAATGGCCCAGTAGGAACAATAGTCCTGCAGGAGCCTGCAACGCTAGGGTTGCAGGCCCTTCATCTAAGCATTTTTGTGCAGATGAGTACTGGTAGGGTTTCTTGTTTGCCTTGGAAAGCATCTGCCCTGATAATGCCTCTGCACCCGGATCCTTTGGGGGGCGTCTTTTTTGGTTTACTTTTATCCCAACTTTACAGGTATGAACCCAAATGGTTTTTGCCGTTTTGGAGGGACTCAGGTGGGAAAGAACCAATCCAAAAAACCATGCAAGGTTTTTTTCTTGCAAAAAAGCCGGAGTGGAATTTATAATTTTGTTAAGAAATTTGGGGAGTTTTGCCCGGGAAGGGGCCATTGTCCTTGAACTAGAAACCACCCGCCAAAAATCCTTCCCCTGGGAAAACGAGGGGGAGATTGAATTTTGGGACAATAGGTAGCGTTTGAAGGACAAACAATGGCCCCTTTATTTTCTTTGCATTTCTAAAAGAAAACCTGACAGTAAAATCCTTTAACCTTGTTCCTGGTGGAGGCTCTTCTAAGCTCTCTTTAGTAATTTAAATTTGCACCTTATAAAAGGTTTTATAGAGTTGGGAAAGGAACTGACCCATGCAGTTTTAAAATTTTCTTGTTTTAAAACCAGTCTTGGAGTAAGGTGTTTTCCCAGGGTGCCCCGGTTTCCCTGGCTGACAGAGAGTCATTTTTCTGGTGGGTAGCACTGAGGAGCCAGGTTCCCCTGAGCCTATGGAAACACCTGGATCTCCCTTTGCCGTCTCTGGCTGGGGGCGGAAAGGACTGGGGCCCAAAATTTGCTAAACCCCTGGGGTTGTGGGGAAACCTGACTGGGCAGAGCTCTTTCACCTTTTTAATAATGGCGGAGCCCAAGCCGGGGGATCGGAGGAAACTTTGGAAGCATTGTCCTTTTAAAGGTGCCTATCACTGCCCTCCTGAAGATCTAAGGAAACCCCCATCTCCAATTTTAAGAAATGGTTATGACCTGGCTGAAGTGTGACCAAAACCGAAACTTATGGTTTTTTGGACAGAAATTGTTTAGTCTGCTGGTCCAAAAATTCCAGTCCCTGTCATTTTGGACCCTAAAAAACCCCTTTCGTAAATTCGGATCCTTTTTCTCTCTTGCCCAGGGTGGCCCTTTTTTTTAGAGAGGGGTTTTGGAGACTTCTTTCACCCTTGGGGCCCTTAAAGGGTTTGGGTTTCAACAGGAGACTTTATACAAAGGGGTGTGCCGGGGAATTCTGTTTGGGCCCCCGGAGAAGAGAACAGGACAGTACATCATTTGTCTTGTGTTAAAGGCTACCAGGCCTTTCTGGGTAAGTAAATAGTCCCTTCCCCGAAAAATGGCCCCCCAGAAAGGTTTTAGCAAGGCCAAAGGAAACCCTTCAAGGGAAGCAAGGAAGGAGCTTTGCTCAGAAAAGGAAAGGCCTTCTCTGCTGGCCCAGGTTGTAGCCCGGACCCCCTCTTTTCGGACGGCGGAGGTGTCTGGGGGATTGGGTCCCTTTCCCCAGCCGGCTGGAGGGAAAATACCAGGTGTCCTGTGAAGGTGGATTTCGGAACCATATCTTCCCACCTTTCTTCTGACCCGTAGGGGGGTTTTGGGCGAAGGAGTGGAAAATGGCTCCTACAGCAGAGAGATTCCCCTTTCCTTCCTGCTCAACAGCTTGGCAAAGGGCCATCTTTCAAAAAACCTTGTGATTCCAACCGTGGAGGAAACCATCAAAGTGGGTTTTTGTTTGAAAGATGCTCCTGGGATTTTGTTGCAAAAGGTACCAAAGCCGCATCCAAGCGTGCCTCCTTAAAGGGCCACGCCTGAAGCCCGACGCTGGTCTGGGCCTAAGCAAGCAACAGAAATGGAAAACCTCATGGGGGAGTTTACCCCCAAAAAAATTAATTTGTCGCCAGGGTGGGAAAAAGGGGTGCCCAGCCGGGCACTTGAAGCTTGGATGAAATCTTGGAGGGCATTGCAAAGCTTTTTTCAGGAGGATCCCCTTTCCCTGAAGACGGGTAAAGTGGCCACAGGTTTAATTCAGGGGTGCCACAGGAAAAATGTTGCTGAAGAAAACATCCGCTTCCCATATCTGTCCATCGTCCTGGACCCCTTATTAGGGGGATGGACAGATGAAGAAGTTTCAGCCAACTACTTCTTTGTGGCCGCTGCTACCACCATGGCATCAATGGGGTTACCCTTGGTCAAGAACTGTTTGTCCTGTGGGGCAGTAATGAATTTTGCAGGTCTTCTAGGGGTCGGTTCCACTGTGTCTGGAGCCGTCCATGCCTTTCGAGCCACCACAGACATCAGTGGGTCAAAAGGCGGAGACACCCAGGAGGTGGAAGGTCGGGATCCAAACGCATCCAGGAATACAGACTCATCGTCGGAAGGGCTTAGGGTAGTCCAGTTTTCCCTCTGCCTAAGCATCTCAAGGATGTCTGAAAAGGAGACATCTTCAGAGGGGGATCTTGGGGACCCTTCTGACTCCTCTAAGTCGGTATCCGATGTAATAGACTTGGGGAGTCAACATGCTTCCTCTTGCATTTTCTCTTGCGAGGTGGCTCCTCTGAAAGATCAGTGGAGGCCTCGGGAAAAGGAGGATACACCCAAGGGGTGTTCCTGGATCCCCAGCTTAGGGTCTGGAAGAGGGTCAGAGGCTGACCAGGCACCCTAGGGGAGGAGCCGAAGGGGGTTTATCGTGGGACTGACTCAGGGGCCAGCACACTCCTTATCACCTAAGGCATCCCTGCCCAGACGCAGAGAAGGCTCAGGCTCTGATGAAACCAAAAGCCCTCCCCACACCGAGGGAGATGGCTCCGAGGCAGATGTGAGAGCCGAGCTCACCTGCGCTGAAGCACCGAGGGAGCGGGTGGACAAGGGTCCGATGCCACTCGCCCTTGGAGCCGACGGAGTCTCGGCGCCCAGATCCCT
This sequence comes from Protopterus annectens, assembly GCF_019279795.1. NCBI lineage: Eukaryota > Metazoa > Chordata > Ceratodontiformes > Protopteridae > Protopterus > Protopterus annectens. The sequence continues at coordinate 1,844,696,014 of NC_056728.1, forward strand.
CTAGGGAAGGTACCATGGAAGGGATCGGAGCCGACAAAGGAACCGAAAGGGAGGGTATCGGTACCGACAGTTCCACAACTCCAGCGAACTCTGGGTCCGCTCAAAGGAAGAGTCGGAGGAGGAATATCAATAGCTGTGGACGGAGCCAACTCCTGATGAAGAGGGCTGGACAACATTTTGGCAAGGGCCTGCGACTTCAAGAGCCTACTGACCACTCTTTCCAAATCATGGTCCGAAAGTCTAGAGGACCGAGAAGAGTGGGATGATCGGTGACTATGCTCCGATTGGAGCAGGGGCGACTTTGGAGCCGAACGTATTGACTCCAAAGGAGACCTGGATCTCTTTCAACTCTCAGCCAGCTCCGAAGACCATGTCGGAGCTGACTGGGAGGGAGGGACATCGGTTCCAGCAGGAGCCAAAATGGATAGTGTGGCTTCACCCAACTACGGCTCTGAACTGGGAGTCGACGGTTTAGGTGGCCTGGAAGATTTCACCGGCTGAGACTTCAACGGTGAATCTTGGGGTTTAAGCAGACCCCTCAGAATCAATTTATTTTTGCGCTCCTGCAGGACTCTTGGACTGAAGGCATGACAGATGCAGCAAGAGTCCTGCAGGTGCACAGCGCCCAGACAATAAACACAAGAAGTGTGACCATCTGTCAGAGACATCTTCTGACAGCATGAGTCACACTTCTTGAATCCGGACGGTTTTGGATCCTTGGACATTCTTGGAAGAAAACCAAGTTTTCACACAAGGTAAGGTAACAGATAAAAAATATTAATACCCTACAGTTACCACAACCCACTACAAGTACTACTACCACAAAGAAAAACAAACTTATCAGTAACATTACAGGTTGTAGAGAAACATTTTTTTTAAAGGCGATAGAAAAGAAAGGTTAACCTCTAACTCAAATGGAAAGAACCTTTCTGTGGAAAAGGGAGAGAAGGGGAGGGGAAACTCTCTAATTTAAACGAGTTTCTTAGGAAGGGAAAGCTATTTAGAGGAAAAAACTAACTACAATGAATAAAGTCTAACTAACGACTAATTCTACACTACAATACAGTAATTTTTACAGGAAAATAACAGTAAATAACAGTAATAATAAAGAAGCTTATACGACCTGAGCCAGTAGAACAACTTCGCAGCAGAAGCGGAAAACGAGATCTGGGTATCTAGCGCTAGGCATCATGGGATATAGGGGGGCCTCGAGCCGGTAAGCAGCTCTCGAGCTTTTGAAGATGGCAGAGTCGGAGCTGAGGATCGGCTCCGAACCCAACCAGCAAGAATAGAAGGCGAGATAGACAACTTAACATCTTAAGTTCCAAACCCTTTCTGGTCTGGTGGGACCTTTTTGGTGACTCTTTTTCTAGCAGCTTTAGAATGTCTTTCACTGATTCTTTCCTCTGTCTGGGTGGAACATTGGGAAGTTTCTTCCTTTTGTGAAAAAAAGTTGGAAAAATGGAATGAAACAGCCACTGGATATGACGTTTAGCACCCAGATATCTTCGGTTATATTTGCCCAGGCTTCTGGCTACAGGGATAATCGTCCCGATTGCCTCCAGAGATGGACAGTCAGTCAATGCTTCAGGAGTGCTGGAAGGGTCTGTCTGGGAAGGTATCCCAGAAACCCTGGTTCCGCAGACCCCTTCTGCCTCTACAGCACTGTCTCCCATTACAATTTCCACCTCTGCTTCTGGAGGAATTATGCCCACATGGATCTTGGAAAGGTCCCGGACATTTTCAGAATCATATTTTCTTACCGCCTCTCTGATTCCTGGAATAGGTCCACTGAGGGGTAGAAAATAGATTCCCATGGCAGACAGCATCTTTCCATCCTGTTCACTGTGGGCAAGTGTCTCTCTTACTGACGGCCCAAATAAAGATGCACCATTGAAAGGGGCGTTGACAAAGGATACCTTAAAATGCTCCTGAAAGTCACATAGCCATATCTAGGAATGTTTCCTTATGGCAATGCCTGAACCAGCTGCTCGTAAGGTGTCGTCAGCTGTGGAAGAAATTAACCTCACTGAAGCATTTGATATAGAGTGACCAGCTGTGAGGATGTTCTTTTGAAACCTTCTGCAGACATGGACTCAGACAGCATTTGATAACTCTTTGGTCAAATCCCTCTGAAGTCTTGTGAAGTGTACCAGGTAGTTAAGGGACCTCAGGGCAAAGACTCACTTTCCAAATCTGTCCAATGCTCGAGTCCCTGTTCAGTGAATGGATAGAAGAGCTCTGTTCTCCTGGCTCTTTCTTTGTGGCTGCCACCACCACCAAAGCATCAACTGGGAGTCATTTGCTCCGGTGGGGGGTCTGTCTTTTGGAGGGGCTAAGAATTTGTCTGGTCGCTTCACAATTGGTTCAATGGTCTCTGGTTCCTTTCAAGTCCATCGAGAAGCTAAATCGATGAGTTCATCTGATGGGGGCAGGGGGTAACACAAGACATACATGGGCCAGAACAAAAAGCTTCCAAAAATACTGATTCTTCCAGAGAGGGTTTTTCAAAAGACTAGCCCCTTCTTGGCTAAGGATCTCTAAAATATCTACGAAAGAGAAGTCATCCGGTGACGATCTGGGAAATCCTTCATGAAAATCTGTATCCTCCATGACAGCCTCCTTTGGAAAGTCTATGTGCTTCTTGCTGGTTCTCTTCCAATGCAATTCCTCAGTGGAATGTTCAGGGGAAGTATTGGAAGAGAGGGGAAGTTCCTCTACTGGAACTGACTGGACTACCCTGTGGGGTAGGTCTGATTGACTTAGAGCTTGGAGTCGAGCCGGAGCTGAAGCTCCCAGCAAAGACAAATCTTGATCACCCTTAGATCAGTGCCTCAAGGACAGAACCAGGTCCAAACTTGTCCAGGACTGAGAGGCAGGGATAGATCTGACAACACTGGAGTCGATCCCTTCTCCACAGATCCGACTCGGACACCAGCTCCAGGACCCAGTCTGATCTGATGGTATCTTCTTCAGATCGGACTTGAGACCTCTCATGGAATTGGATCTTGGGACTCTAAAACAACAACAGGACAGATCAGAGGAGGAGACAGAAGTGTGGGATGATGTAGGAAGGCTCACAGATCCAATAAGGGATGGACCTGGTATGACCCCTATCTGGAGTCTTGCTCTGAGAAAACACCTGGATGGAGGTTTTGAATGTCCCTTAGGGGGGTTGCAACAAAGGGGATTACAGAGTAGGACAGATAGGTTTAATAAAAAACTCTGGAGTATAACTGCTTTTTGAGGTGCCAAGCTTTGGATCCAAGGACCTAAGATCCAAAGAGGGCACCATAGGACTTGCCAATATAATAAATGTATCCAAAGATTTCTGATACAAGGGTTTCAGATCTGAAGGTTGGGTCTTAGGATCCGATGCTGTCATTCCAGACATCTTTCGGCTTTTGACTTGTGGCTCCGAAGAAATCCTGGGGAAAACTGGCGGGGAGTGTTTTCTGTGCTCCGATGGAGAAGACATGACAATTTTGGAGGGGGTTTGAGCCCCTGAAGATGCAGAAGAATAATGAAGAAGTCCTAACTTATTACCTTGGTCAGCCAATGCCCTTGGATTAAAGGTTGAACAAACTAAACAGTCTGTATCCAGGTGATTGGTTCCTAAGCAATATATGCACTCCTTGTGGGCATCCGAATTTGGAATTTTATGCCCACAAGAAGTGCATTTTTTGAAACCCATTGGTTTTATCCAACGTAGTAGAAAAAAAGTACAGTTGTGTACACTTACCATAAATGTAGATGTTCGAGTGCATTCACTGTTACAGTCATTACATTTTGGTTATCTGCTTGCAGGTAGCCCTCAGTCGGCCTGATTAACAAAGTCTTGGGTCCTGCGTCAGTTGCTGTCCCTTCTTTCATGACGTCAGGTTGTCAGGGGTGTAAAACATGCAGCCGACGCCATTACATCAGTTTTTCTTGCCCCAGATGTCAGGTGCTCCCCTAATGGGAAGCAATTAAATATAAAAATACAATGATATACCTCCAACAAAAAAGCAAATACACCAAAAAGCTTTTAAGCATAGTAAATAAAAATAGAGGTATAGCCAAAAAAAGCTAGGGGTCTGGAGGGAGGGTAACCAGGACTGCAACAGTGAATACACTCGAACATCTACATTTAAGGTAAGTGTACACAACTGTACTATGTTCTTCATGCTACTTTACTAGAAATTACTGTTGCTGTCATTACATTTGGGTAGCTTCCCAAAGCTATGGTTGGGAAGGATGAATTTAGATAGATTTAGGAACAGCTATAAGGCCCTGCAAGACTGCAGTGGCAAAGCCAGCTCTGGATTTAGAAAAAATTGGCAAATGATCATGCGTGGTGAAAGTATGTACAAAACTCCAGGTAGCAGCTTCTAGGATGTCCCTGGTAGGGACAGCTATAAGAAAGGCTGTAGAGGTAGATGCAGCCCTGGTGGAGTGAGGTCTGATCCCCTGTGGGATAGGTTTTCCATGGTGCTTATAGCAGAAACAAATGAAATGGCCTATCCATTTATAAATGGTTTGCTTTGAAACAGCCTTCCCCTCTGCCCCTGCAGCAAATACCACCAGCAGTTGTTCAGGATTTCCTTTGAGGTTTCGTCCTGTCCAAGTAGAATCTAAGTTGTCTGTGCACATCTAAGGAATGCAGCATCCATTCCCCTTTGTTCTGTGGATTGGGAAAGAAGGTTGGCAAATTAATGGACTGATTAAGAGCCACACTGGATACCACCTTGAGCATGAAGGATGGGTTGGTTCTGAGGGACAGCATGTCCGCATGAAAGATAATGAAAGGCTCCATTGCCATAAGGGCCTGTAATTCAGATACCCTTCTTGCTGAAGTGATTGCTAAAAAGGAAAGCTGTTTTCCAAGAAAGAAATTTTAAGTCTGCAGTAGCAGCTGGCTCAAAAGGAGGTAGAGTGAGTTTTTCCAAAACAAAGTTAAGGTCCCAGGGCTGGGGTTGGAGCTTTCCTGGGTGGTCTCAATTTTTTGGCCCCTCTGAGGAACTGCTTGAGCAGTGGATGAGAGAAGAGGGGAGATTCTATGTTATAATGAGCTGAAATGGCTGAGGTGTGAATTTTGATGGAGGAAAAAGATAGGCCCTTGTGCAGCATCTCAGTTAAGTATTGTAAAATTTGAGGTAAATTGGGTACTACTGTGCTCATCCCTTGAGATTGGTTCCAGGTACAGAATCTTTTCCATTTTTCAGCATAAGATTTTCTAGTACTAGGCCTTCTTGCCTCTAAAATGATATCCATCACAGGTTTATTGAGGGATGGTAAAGGAGAGATTAGGTAATTAGCCAGGCTGCTACATTCAGTGTTAGAAGCTGAGGGTGCAGAATCTGGTTCTCTTGCTGAGACAACAGGGAAGGTGTCTGAGGCAGGTGCCATGGGGATAACCGTGACACACTGTGCGGGGAAATCCTTATGAGGTATTTGTTTCCACAAGTTAAACAATTATTTACTTTGTCTGACATCGGCTGAGGTAAGAAAGAGTCCCCAACGGGTACTTAGCTTTTTAGAAGTCTTCGGTAGTAGAAATCTCTGGATCTGACCGACCGACACTTGCGAACAGCTTCTGCTTCGGGCACCGCGCGGCAAGAAAGACTGAGGAAAATGGCATCGGCTGATGCCTTTATACCCAATAAACAGCAGCTATGACGTCGGGTGAAGTGCGACATCAGCCGAGGCCAGACCCAGACTTTGGAATCTGGCCGACCGAAGGGCTGCCTGAGGCAGGACAACCCATATGTTAGGACTGCAGATGCATCCTTGAAGGACATCATCTGCTTCCCATATCTGTCCATCGTCCTGGACCCCTTATTAGGGGGATGGACAGATGAAGAAGTTTCAGCCAACTACTTCTTTGTGGCCGCTGCTACCACCATAGCATCAATGGGGACACCCTTGGTCAAGAACTGTTTGTCCTGCAGGGCAGTAATGAATTTTGCAGGTCTTCTAGGGGTCGGTTCCACTGTGTCTGGAGCCGTCCATGCCTTTCGAGCCACCACAGACATCAGTGGGTCAAAAGGCGGAGACACCCAGGAGGTGGAAGGTCGGGATCCAAACGCATCCAGGAATACAGACTCATCGTCGGAAGGGCTTAGGGTAGTCCAGTTTCCCCTCTGCCTAAGCATCTCAAGGATGTCTGAAAAGGAGACATCTTCAGAGGGGGATCTTGGGGACCCTTCTGACTCCTCTAAGTTGGTATCCGATGTAATAGACTTGGGGGAGTCAACATGCTTCCTCTTGCATTTTCTCTTGCGAGGTGGCTCCTCTGAAAGATCAGTGGAGGCCTCGGAAGAGGAGGATACACCCAAGGGGGTGTCCTGGAGCACTGGATCCCCACGCTTAGGGTCTGGAAGAGGGTCAGAGGCTGACGCAGGCACCTTAGGGGGAGGAGCCGAAGGGGTTGATTGTGGGACTGACTCAGGGGCCAGCACACTCCTTATCACCTCGAAGGCATCCCTGCCCAGACACAGAGAAGGCTCAGGCTCTGATGAAACCAAAAGCCCTCCCCACACTGAGGGAGATGGCTCTGAGGCAGATGTGGGAGCCAAGCTCACCTGCGCTGAAGCACCGAGAGGGAGAGCGGGGTCGGACAAGTGTCCGATGCCACTCGCCCCCTTGGAGCCGACGTGGGAGTCTCGGCACCCAGATCCCTCTAGGGAAAGTACCATGGAAGGGATCGGAGCCGAAGGAACCGAAAGGGAGGGTATCGGCACCGACAGTTCCACGACTCGAACCCCAACGAACTCTGGCTCCGAGCTCAAAGGAAGAGTCGGAGGAGGAATATCAATAGCTGTGGACAGAGCCAACTCCTGATGAGGAGGGCTGGACAACATTTTGGCAAGGGCCTGCGACTTCAAGAGCCTACTGACCACTCTTTCCAAATCATGGTCCGAAAGTCTAGAGGACCGAGAAGAGTGGGATGATCGGTGACTATGCTCCGATTGGAGCAGGGGCGACTTTGGAGCCGAACGTATTGACTCCAAAGGAGACCTGGATCTCTTTCGACTCTCAGCCAGCTCCAAAGACCATGTCGGAGCCGACTGGGAGGGAGGGACATCGGTTCCAGCAGGAGCCGAAATGGATAGTGTGGCTTCACCCAACGACGGCTCTGAACTGGGAGCCGACGGTTTAGGTGGCCTGGAAGATTTCACCGGCTGAGACTTCAACGGTGAATCTTGGGGCTTAAGCAGACCCCTCAGAATCAATTTATTTTTGCGCTCCTGCAGGACTCTTGGACTGAAGGCATGACAGATGCAGCAAGAGTCCTGCAGGTGCACAGTGCCCAGACAATAAACACAAGAAGTGTGACCATCTGTCAGAGACATCTTCTGACAGCATGAGTCACAATTCTTGAATCCGGACGGTTTTGGATCCTTGGACATTCTTGGAAGAAAACCAAGTTTTCACACAAGTTAAGGTAACCGATAAAAAATATTAATACCCTACAGTTATCACAACCCACTACAAGTACTACTACCACAAAGAAAAACAAACTTATCAGTAACATTACAGGTTGTAGAGAAACATTTTTTTTAAAGGAGATAGAAAAGAAAGGTTAACCTCTAACTCAAATGGAAAGAACCTTTCTGTGGAAAAGGGAGAGAAGGGGGAGGGGAAACTCTCTAATTTCAATGAGTTTCTTAGGAAGGGAAAGCTATTTAGAGGAAAAAACTAACTACAATGAATAAAGTCTAACTAATGACTAATTCTACACTACAATACAGTAATTTTTACAGGAAAATAACAGTAAATAACAGTAATAATAAAGAAGCTTATACGACCTGAGCCAGTAGAACAACTTTGCAGCAGAAGTGGAAAACGAGATCTGGGTATCTAGCGCCAGGCATCATGAGATATAGGGGGGCCTCGAGTCGGTAAGCAGCTCTCCAGCTTTTGAAGATGGCAGAGTCGGAGCCGAGGATTGGCTCCGAACCCAACCAGCAGGAATAGAAGGCGAGATAGACAACTTAACATTTTAAGTTCCAAACCCTTTCTGGTCTGGTGGGACCTTTTTGGTGACTCTTTTTCTAGCAGCTTTAGAATGTCTTTCACTGATTCTTTCCTCTGTCTGGGTGGAACATTGGGAAGTTTCTTCCTTTTGTGAAAAAAAGTTGGAAAAATGGAATGAAACAATCACTGGATATGACGTTTAGCACCCAGATATCTTCGGTTATATTTGCCCAGGCTTCTGGCTACAGGGATAATCGTCCCAATTGCCTCCAGAGATGGACAGTCAGTCAATGCTTCAGGAGTGCTGGAAGGGTCTGTCTGGGAAGGTATCCCAGAAACCCTGGTTCCGCAGACCCCTTCTGCCTCTACAGCACTGTCTCCCATTACAATTTCCTCCTCTGCTTCTGGAGGAATTATGCCCACATGGATCTTGGAAAGGTCCCGGACATTTTTCAGAATCATATTTTCTTACCGCCTCTCTGATTCCTGGAATAGGTCCACTGAGGGGTAGAAAATAGATTCCCATGGCAGACAGCATATTTCCATCCTGTTCACTGTGGGCAAGTGTCTCTCTTACTGACAGCCCAAATAAAGATGCACCATTGAAAGGGGCGTTGACAAAGGATATCTTAAAATGCTCCTCAAAGTCACATAGCCATATCTAGGAATGTTTCTTATGGCAATGCCTGAACCAGCTGCTCGTAAGGTGTCGTCAGCTGTGGAAGCAATTAACCTCACTGAAGCATTTGATACAGAGTGACCAGCTGTGAGGATGTTCTTTTGAAACCTTCTGCATTCATGGACTCGGACAGCATTTGATAACTCTTTGGTCAAATCCCTCTGAAGTCTTGTGAAGTGTACCAGGTAGTTAAGGGACCTCAGGGCAAAGACTCACTTTCCAAATCTGTCCAATGCTCGAGTCCCTGTTCAGTGAATGGATAGAAGAGCTCTGTTCTCCTGGCTCTTTCTTTGTGGCTGCCACCACCACCAAAGCATCAACTGGGAGTCATTTGCTCCAGGGGGGGTCTGTCTTTTGGAGGGGCTAAGAATTTGTCTGGTCGCTTCACAATTGGTTCAATGGTCTCTGGTTCCTTTCAAGTCCATCGAGAAGCTAAATCGAGGAGTTCATCTGCTGGGGGCAGGGGGTAACTCAAGACATATATGGGCCAGAACAAAACGCTTCCAAAAATACTGATTCTTCCAGAGAGGGTTTTTCAAAAGACTAGCCCCCTTCTTGGCTAAGGATCTCTAAAATATCTACGAAAGAGATGTCATCTGGTGACTATCTGGGCAATTCTTCATGAAAATCTGTATCCTCCATGACAGCCTCCTTTGGAAAGTCTATGTGCTTCTTGCTGGTTCTCTTCCAATGCAATTCCTCAGTGGAATGTTCAGGGGAAGTATTGGAAGAGAGGGGAAGTTCATCTACTGGAACTGACTGGACGCTTGTAGGAAATAGCTGTCCCTGTGGGGTAGGTCTGATTGATTTAGAGCTTGGAGTCGAGCCGGAGCTGAAGCTCCCAGCAAAGGCAAATCTTGATCACCCTTAGATCAGTGCCTCAAGGACAGAACCAGGTCCAAACTTGTCCAGGACTGAGAGGCAGGGATAGATCTGACAACATTGGGGTCGATCCCTTCTCCACAGATCCGACTCGGACACCAGCTCCAGGACCCAGTCTGATCTGATGGTATCTTCTTCAGATCAGACTTGAGACCTCTCATGGAATTGGATCTTGGGACTCTAAAACAACAACAGGACAGATCAGAGGAGGAGACAGAAGTGTGGGATGATGTAGGAAGGCTCATAGATCCGATAACGGATGGACCTGGTATGACCCCCATCTGGAGTCGAGCTCTGAGAAAACACCTGGATGGAGGGGATTACAGAGTAGGACAGATAGGTTTAATAAAAACTCTGGAGTATAACTGCTTTTTGAGGTGCCAAGCTTTGGATCCAAGGACCTAAGATCCAAAGAGGGCACCATAGGACTTGCCAATATAATAAATGTATCCAAAGATTTCTGATACAAGGGTTTCAGATCTGAAGGTTGGGTCTTAGGATCCGATGCTGTCATTCCAGACATCTTTCGGCTTTTGACTTGTGGCTCCGAAGAAATCCTGGGGAAAACTGGCGAGGAGTGTTTTCTGTGCTCCGATGGAGAAGACATGACAATTTTGGAGGGGGTTTGAGCCCCTGAAGATGCAGAAGAATAATGAAGAAGTCCTAACTTATTACCTTGGTCAGCCAATGCCCTTGGATTAAAGGTTGAACAAACTAAACAGTCTGTATCCAGGTGATTGGTTCCTAAGCAATATATGCACTCCTTGTGGGCATCCGAATTTGGAATTTTATGCCCACAAGAAGTGCATTTTTTGAAACCCATTGGTTTTATCCAACATGGTAGAAAAAAAGTAGAGTTGTGTACACTTACCATAAATGTAGATGTTTGAGTGTATTCACTGTTACAGTCATTACATTTCGGTTATCTGCTTGCAGGTAGCCCTCAGTCGGCCTGATTAACAAAGTCTTGGGTCCTGCGTCAGTTGCTATCCCTTCTTTCATGATGTCAGGTTGTCAGGGGTGTAAAACATGCAGCCGACACCATTACATCAGTTTTTCTTGCCCCAGATGCCAGGTGCTCCCCTAATGGGAAGCAATTAAATATAAAAATACAATGATATACCTCCAACAAAAAAGCAAATACACCAAAAAGCTTTTAAGCATAGTAAATAAAAATAGAGGTATAGCCAAAAGAAGCTAGGGGTCTGGAGGGAGGGTAACCAGGACTGCAACAGTGAATACACTCGAACAGCTACATTTAAGGTAAGTGTACACAACTGTACTATGTTCTTCATGTTACTTTACTAGAAATTACTGTTGCGGTCATTAAATTTGGGTAGATTCCCAAAGCTATGGTTGGAAGGATGAATTTAGATAGATTGAGGAACAGCTATAAGGCCCTGCAAGACTGCAGTGGCAAAGCCACCTCTGGATTTAGAAAAAATTGGCAAATGATAATGCTTGGTGAAAGTATGTACAAAACTCCAGGTAGCAGCTTCTAGGATGTCCCTGGTAGGGACGGCTCTAAGAAAGGCTGTAGAGGTAGATGCAGCCCTGGTGGAGTGAGGTCTGATCCTCTGTGGGATAGGTTTTTCCATGGTGCTTATAGCAGAAACAAATGAAATGGCCTATCCATTTAGAAATGGTTTGCTTTGAAACAGCCTTCCCCTCTGCCCCTGCAGCAAATACCACCAGCAGTTGTTCAGGATTTCCTTTGAGGTTTCGTCCTGTCCAAGTAGAATCTAAGTTGTCTGTGCACATCTAAGGAATGCAGCATCCATTCCCCTTTGTTCTGTGGATTGGGAAAGAAGGTTGGCAAATTAATGGACTGATTAAGAGCCACACTGGATACCACCTTGAGCATGAAGGATGGGTTGGTTCTGAGGGACAGCATGTCCGCATGAAAGATAATGAAAGGCTCCATTGCCATAAGGGCCTGTAATTCAGATTCCCTTCTTGATGAAGTGATTGCTAAAAAGGAAAGCTGTTTTCCAAGAAAGAAATTTTAAGTCTGCAGTAGCAGCTGGCTCAAAAGGAGGTAGAGTGAGTTTTTCCAAAACAAAGTTAAGGTCCCAGGCTGGGGTTGGAGCTTTCCTGGGTGGTCTCAATTTTTTGGCCCCTCTGAGGAACTGCTTGAGCAGTGGATGAGAGAAGAGGGGAGGTTCTATGTCATAATGAGCTGAAATGGCTGAGGTGTGAATTTTGATGGAGGAAAAAGATAGGCCCTTGTGCAGCATCTCAGTTAAGTATTGTAAAATTTGATGTAAATTGGGTACTACTGTGCTCATCCCTTGAGATTGGTTCCAGGTACAGAATTCTTTTCCATTTTTCAGCATAAGATTTTCTAGTACTAGGCCTCCTTGCCTCTAAAATGATATCCATCACAGGTTTATTGAGGGATGGTAAAGGAGAGATTAGGTTATTAGCCAGGCTGCTACATTCAGTGTTAGAAGCAGAGGGTGCAGAATCTGGTTCTCTTGCTGAGACAACAGGGAAGGTGTCTGAGGCAGGTGCCATGGGGATAACCGTGACACACTGTGCAGAAAGGGGTACCAGTGTTGGCGGGGCCAGTCTGGAGCAATCAAAATCATCCTTGGTTTGTCCTGTTTGATTTTTAGTAGTACTTTGGAGAGCAGAGGGGGGAAGGCATAGACTGATAGGTTTTTCCAGCTGAAGGACAGAGCATCCACTTTTTCCAGCTGAAGGACAGAGCATCCACTTTCCAGGCTTGTTTGTGGGAAGTCCTTGTGCAAAATGTGTCCAATTGGTAGTTCTGGGGAGAGGCAAGCAGGTCTATATCTGGGCTCCCCATTTGCTTGTCAACATGTTGAAAATCCTTGGTTCCAGTTTCCACTCATGTGGGTCCCATGAGATTTCTGCTTAGTCCGTCTGCCAGTGTATTTAATTTTCCTGGCAGGAATTGAGCTTGTAGGTGCACTCGGTAGCTCAAGGCTGCATTCCACAATGCCAAGGCTAGTCTGCAGTGGGGGTAAGAATGTGTACCCCCCTGTTTGTTTATGTACCACATAACAGTGGTGTTGTCCGTCTTTACCATTAGTTGTCCTGGAAGAATGTAGTCCTTGAAGGCGTTCAGAGCATTCTGTACAGCTAACATTTCTTTTTGATTGATATGCAGATGCATTTGACTTGGGTTCCATTTGCCCTGAATGCACTTCCCTGCCAGGTGAGCTCCCCCCCCATGCATAGTCTGATGAGTCTGTTGTTAGGATGTGGCCAGCAAGGGGTGGTGTGAAAGGTAGTCCCTTGTTTTGGTGGCAGGCCTCTGCCCAACAAAGGAACTCTAGGCGTAGGCAAGGTATGGTAGGAATCATTGTTTCTAGATCCTGAGAATGTTGACACCATAGGCTTTTTAGATACCACTGTAGTTTCCTCATATGCAGTCATGCATATGGAATCAGAAGAATGCAGAGGCCATGAACTCCAAGGCTTGCAGTATTTGTCTTGCAGATAGCAGGGTTTTTGTGGCCACTTGTTTGAAGTAGGTTGTCAAATGAATTTGTTTCTGTGGCGTGAGGAAAGCCATCTGGGAAGTTGTATTCAAGCTTGCTACCAGGAATATAATTTGTTGACAGGGTACCAGGTGTGATTTCCTTTTGTTTATGGTGTACCCCAGACAAGTTAGAACCCTTAAGGCCAGATGATTCAAAAGTATGTCCTGGCTTTCTGCCTGAATTAGACAATCGTCCAGGTATGGGTATATTTGAATATTTCTTTGCCTGCAAAATACAATAACTGGAGCTAGGCACTTTGTGAATACCCTGGGCACTGTAGATAAGCCAAAGGGCAATGCAGAGAACTGATAGTGCGTGTAGCTTGCTTTGAAGCGTAGGTATCTTCTGCAAGATTCCCCGATTGGGATGTGCAGATATGCTTCTTTTAAATCTAGTGTTGCCAGCCAGGCATCTTTGCCTAGCATAGGAAGCAACTGGTGAAGTCAGCATCTTGAATTTTGGAATCTCCAAAAAGGTGTTTAGAGTAGACAGATCCAGGATAGGACACCATGAATTGTCCTTTCTGAGTACCAGGAAAAGTCTTGAGTGGAAACTTTGTCCCTTTTCCTCTTCTGGTACCAACTGAATAGCCCCCATGCTAAAGAGAGAAAGTACTTGTTTTTGGGCCTCTGAGCACTGATTTGGGGGTAGGTCTGGCCACCCGCTTGGTGTTGGCAACATGTGGAAGTGAAATCTGTATCCCTGGGACACTATATTTAAAACCCATTTGTCCTGGGTAATGAGTTCCCAGTTCTTTGCATGAAGGGCAATCTTGCCCTCCAAAGGGGTGGTCAGTTGATAAGTGCTTGGAAATTTTAAAAGGAAGTCATTGAGACAGTTTGCCATAGGGGGGAGTCTTATTACTCCCAGATTTGGAAGTGGAGGCCCCACACTGTTTAGTCCTGAGCGTACCCTGGGCCTGCAGCCTTGGAGCTCTGCTGGATCTGGGTTTGGACTGAGAAGGTCTGGAAGAGGCAGGAAAGGACCAATTCTTGGAAGGCCAATGCCTACTAAATCTTGGAGGTTGTACTTGTAAAAAATCTTTAACAGTTTGCATAGATTTAGCGTTTTCTTCTATATTTTTAAGAACAACTTCTGCCTCATTGCCAAACAGGCAGTCCTGGTTTAGGGGAGCATCCAGTAATTTTGCTTTAACATGATCTGGTAGGGATTGCTCCTTAAGCCAAGCATGCCTTCTAAGTACAGACCCAGTTACAGCAGCCCTGCAAGATGCCTCTAGAGAGTCAAAGCCACATTGCAAAGTATGTTTTCCGACCTGTTCAGCTGAATGTAATAAATCCTATAAATCCTTATTTTCAGCACAATCAGGAAACATCATTTTCTGTCTAAGCAATCCAATAATATGCTGCTGATACTTCAACATATGAAACTGGCAGTTTGAGGCCCTAATTGCCAAAGTTGCAGAAGTGTATACCTTCTTACCCCATCTATCCAGCCCTGGAGTCTCTATCATAGGGGGTAGGATTTTTGGCAGCAGTAGCTGTAATGCCCTTGGGCCCCTGTGAAATGGTCTCAGGATCTGCAGTAGGATTTTTGAAAAGGAACTCGTGAGAGTCAGGGACCCTGTAATATCTATCAGGTTTCCTGGGAGCAGGAGGTAGAGAGTCAGGGGCAAGCTAGATTCTGCAAATGCATCAACAATGTCTAGTACAGGAGGTATGGTTAAAGGCCTGTGCAGGGGCAGGAGTTAGAAATCCCAAAGCCTCTTTTTAGAATCAGAGAAATCCTGACTTTCCCAACGAAAATGCTCCCGGAGAGTATGCAAGGTTTCACCAAAAGAGGAAATCCTCTGGGGGCAGAGGGATTGGAGTCCTCAGCATCAGAATCCTCATAGGTAGATAAAGATAAATCCTAGTCATCAGAGGAAACAAGTATCATAAACAAACAGTCCTAGGTCTCTTAGAGGGGGAAAAGTGGCTTCCCCTGATTAAAGTAATAAGGTCTTCAGCCATTCTTATCTGTTTTTTAGGCATAGAGGCCTGACCATGTGGTCTGGGCATCAGTTTTTTAGGCATGGTTCGAGATTTAGGAATTGAAGAAGAAGATGGCGTTGGTTTAATACGCAAGTCAGTAGGCTTGAAAACACCCTCAGAAGCCGGTGCCTGCACAGCAGCTCCGGACCCATCCAAGGTAGAGACAGCCGCAGGTTCCACAGTTGAAACATCTCGCAGCATACCAGACTCTGAACGGATCTCAGTAGAGGCCTCCGAATCAGAAGTAGCGGGTATCAGGGGCTGTGAAAGTGCCTCACTGAGTACCAGTGAACTGGCGACTGGCTTAGGAGAAGAGTCGGCAGCTTGGGACCTAGGTGGCCTGTCTCTGTCTTTATCTTTGCGTTTTTTCGGAATGTCGGTAGTCGGATGGCTGACCAAAGACATATCAGGTTAATTGAACCGAGCAACAAAATATTTAGAAACATACATTTATCGATGATGGATAGTTCATGGTTTAAATAAGGCACAAAACTGACAGCGAGGTACGTCGTGGTCTGGGCCTAGGCAAGGAATGCAGTACGAATGAAAATCTTTATCAGGTATTTGCTTTCCACAAGTAATGCAATTATTTACTTTTACTGACATCGATTAAGAGCAAGAAAAAGTTTCCCCAATGGGGTACTTAGCTTTTAGTTGAAGACTTCTGTTCTGAAACTCGAAAATGAAAATTTCAGGAGTCAGACGACCGGCACTTGCGAACAGCTTCTGTTTTGGGCACCGCACGGCAACAAAGACTGATGTAATGGCGTCGGCTGCATGTTTTATACCCCTGATGACCTGACGTCATGGAAGAAGGGACAGCAACCGATGCAGGACCCAAGGCCGACTGAGGGCTACCTGTAAGCAGATAACCCAAATGTAATGACTGCAATAGTGAAACACGAAGAACATCAGTAAAAACTACCAAAAACATCAGTGTCAAGA
Organism: Protopterus annectens; assembly: GCF_019279795.1. NCBI lineage: Eukaryota > Metazoa > Chordata > Ceratodontiformes > Protopteridae > Protopterus > Protopterus annectens. Next base: position 1,844,711,985 of record NC_056728.1, read on the forward strand.
AAAAAAGGTATTTTTTAAAGGGAAAATGGAAGTAGAAAGAAAGGATAATTACCAACAGTAATTTAAAAGGAATACCCTGACTAAAGAGTAAAGAAGATACCAGCTATGGTAATAGAGAGGTACTAAATAAAAACAGTAGCAGTCTCAATGCCAGTGAAAAACTATGACGGAGGATAATAGGAATAGTATTATAAGAAAGTATAGTAGTGTAAAATCTTATAACAATAGATATTCCTTCTCTTCACTGTTGCAGTGTTCTTAACATAAGGGATTCCCCACCTTGGGTGGCCCCAACGTCCGGCCAGTATACCAAAGCGTTTTACTACCTAAGGTACACTGTACATCACACATATGCTCCTCACGTATGTATGGTATAAAAGCAACATCTGGATGTACCATCCTCAGAAATCAATGTCCCAGTAGGAATGACCGTTAAAGGAAAATAGATGAAAATAGGTTAACAGTACATCCAGAAGAGGAAAAGGTCCATGGGGGTAGGAGGGTGGGATTGAATACTGCAACAGTGAATAGGCCATCTATAGTTATGGTAAGATTTTACACAACTATACTATGTCCTTCTACTGTTGCAGCATTCTTAACATACGGGAGAATGCCAAAACTCAGGAAGAAAGGTGGGAGGAGGAAGGACCTGTAGAGCTCTCTAGAAAACCATGAACAGTGGCCCTAGCAAAACCAGCTTTAGATCTGGAAATTCCATCCAACTTGTAGTGTTTGGTGAAACTATGCACTGACATCCAGGTAGCTGCCTCAAGAATAGAGTTAGTGTCCAACTCTTTGAAAAAGATGCCAGAAGTCATCCTAGCCCCAGTAGAATGAGCTTTAGCACAGAAAGGATGAGTGTTTCAATAAAAAACATAACAAAAAAAAGAAGTTATGTTCTTACCATAACATTCCATCTGTGTTGCTGATCTTCATTCATTCTTGACTGTTGGGTCTTGGTTCCAACCTTGGAACCTACTCCACCATTGTAAAAAGCTCACGCCAGCCAGAAAACTCTTGAGCTAAGGCTACCCATAGTGCCTCTCTTCCCTTCCCCTCAGATGGAGTTTTGCCCATAGAAGTAAATGTAGAAGCTTTGTCTGATCAACTGCCCTACTACAACACCAGGACTAGATCTGAAACTCCAGGAGTCTTTGCAGGGGGTTGGAGAGTGGGATGTCAATGAATGAAGATCAACAACACATATGGAACGTTATGGTAAGAACATAACATCTTTATCTGATGTTGTTAATCTTGATTCATTAATTCTTGACGGTTTTATGTCCCAAGGAGGTCCTATGGATGGATATTCCTGAGCACCATAGAACCAAAGGATGCTCTTCCCCTGGAGAATGCATCCAGTTTGTAATGACTGATAAAGGTATGCGGGGTAGGGAAATTGGCCGCTGCACAAATGTCATTCATACAGGCTCTAGAAATGAAAGGCTACTGAAATGGCAACTGATCTGGTAGAATGACCCTTGACATTTGTTGATAGATTCAGTTTATTTTGGCAGTAAACAAAAGTGATGCAATCTCTCAACCATTTTGAAAAGGTAATTTTGTAAACTGGTTTGCCCAGTCGAGTGCCTGAAAAGGACAAAAACAATTGGTCTGATTTCCTAAACAATTTAATTCTATCCAAGTAAAAGCATAATTGCCTGTGCACATCCAACAAATGTAAACAATATTCTCCCTTGTTTGAGAAATTTGGAAAGAAAACTGGCAGATCTATAATTTGGTTAATATTTGAGTCCAATACAACCTTAGGAAGGAAAGAGGGGTTGGTTCTAAGTGATACTCACGCTTTGTGAAAAATAATGTATGGACATTTTACACACAAAACTTGCAATTCTGATACTCTCCTGGCTGACGTGATGGCTACCAGGAAAAGGGTCTTCCAAGATAAGAATTTGATATCACAGGTGGCTGCTGGTTCAAAGGGTTGACGGGTTAAACTTCGCAAAACTAATGTTAAATTCCAAGGTTCAATGGGTTCTTTAAAGGGTGCTTTCAAATGCAAGATGCCTTTCAAGAAGGTTTTGCAAAGGCAATAAGATATTAAAGAGAGGTCATCAAAAAAATTATGAAAATTGAAAATTGCAGCTAAGTGAACCCTAATAGTAGAAACTGAGGCTCCTGATTGGAAAATAGTTGGCACATATTCTAAAACCTTATCAAATGAGGCTGAAAAAGGGTCAATTGTCTCTGCAAGAGACCACAGCACAAATCTGTTCCATTTACTCAAAGTTTTCTGGTTGATGGTTTATGGGAAGCCAGAAGAATCTTCTGAACTGGGGAAGACAGATTTTTCTGCCTGGCAATTACTGGAAGTGGAGGTACCAAGCAGTCTACTTGAGACTGTATAGGTTTGGATGGGCCATCCCCTGCGGATGGGACAACAGGTCTGGTTTTGGGTCCAAAGTCCATGGGTGGTGAACCAGGTGAGGTCACAGAAAGGGGAACCAGACTTATCATGGCTAATAAGGTGCAATGAGGATTACTCTGCTTCTCAACCATTGTGCTTTCACAAAAATTGGGGAATCAGGGGGAAAGGCATAAAGCAGTCCCAGGGGGCCAAGCGTGTAGAACAGCATCTCTCGGGGTCTCCCCCTGAGGGGAGGCACGGCAAAGTACCTGCTGCATTTGCAGTTTATGGGAGATGCAAATAGATCACAGCAAGGCTGACCCCAGTGAAGAAATATCTTCATCACTACCTTGGGATTGAGAGACGACTCATGAGGCAGGAGAATGCATCTGCTCAGTTTGTCTGCAATCACGTTGGAATTCCCTGGAATGTGCGTTGCTATCAGAAAGCGGTTGGATCCAACTGCCCATTGCCGGCTTCCTGACATAAAGGGTAAGATCTGGTTCCACCCTGTTTGTTGATATACCAGACACTGCCATGTTGTCTGATTGGACAGCAACTGTCCCCGAAGCGAGGGTAGACTGAAATGCCTGCAACACTAGAAGCACGGCCCTCAGTTCTAGGACGTTGATATGCAAATTGGCCTCTGAGGGGGACCAAGTGCCTTCGACTGTCTGTCCCTGAAAATGCCCCCCTACCCCATCAGGGATGCATCTGTGTGTGTGTGTGTATGAGAGTTACTTCTTATGCCTGACTCATTGACACAGTACTTGTACAGCAGTATTTTTCTACAGGAGTATTGCACTCCATCAGGTTTGATTGTATATAAAAGGGCTGTCTTTCACTCTAACCCACATCTGATGCAGTGTGATGAAACGAAAACAGATTTTCAAGCAGCGTTAATGGAGATGGAGTGTTTTTAGTGTGAATTTTTCTTTAATAAAACATTACCTATATTGGTTGCCTTCGTCCATGGCTTTATTGGGTCGCTTTCAGTGCACATTTCATGGTTTTATTGGATTAGCATTGTGTACTTTGCCTGCACTTGGATTTTATTGATGCATCCATGGTTACTAAGGCCTTGGGGTGAAAGGGTGACTCCTTAATTCCTGTCCTGACTTCATCCACCACATTACATCCTGCTTGCATCAGTTGGTTATGCAGATTAGGTAAGACAATTGATGTGTTAACAGAGACCACTGTGACTCCAGAAGCCACTGGAGCAATCTCATGTGGAACTTTGCCAACGGAACTAGAGTGATTGTTGCTGCCATTGACCCTAGGAGTTGTAAGACTAAGCGAGCCAGCTCTTTGTTGTGAGAGAGTATCACCTGAATCTGCAATCTTAACCTCTGCCGCTTGTGAAGAGATAGAGCAGCCGTACAAGAGTTTGTGCTGAATGTCGCTCTGATGAATTCTCTCTCTTGAGCGGGAAACAGCTTTGACTTTTCCGTTTATTGAAATGCCTAGGTAATCTGCAAGGTCTAGGACAGAGTCCAAGGCATGAAGTAGTAGATGCCTGGTGGGGGCGGTGAGGAGCCAGTGGGAAACGCACATTGGTGAACACCCTGGCAGCTGTGGTGAGACCAAAGGGCAGTCCCCAAAACTGATAGTTACTGGCTCCCAGCTGGAAGCAGAGGTATCTTCTGGAGTGGTTGTCCATCTTTATGTGGTAATACGCATCCTGAAGATCGACAGAGCCCATCCAATCGTCTTTCTCCGCAAATGGAAGGATAGACTGTACCGTGACCATCCAGAATTTTGTCTGTCGAACAAACTTGTTTAAGACATTGAGGTCTAGAATTGGCCACCAGTCCCCTGTCTTTTTTGGCACTAAAAAGAATCTTGAGTAAAATCCAGATCCTATTTGGTTTGGTGGGGGTGTTTAGATGACTCTTTTGAAGCAGGTTTTGGACTTCTTGTGCTGCTGTATCCCTCTGACTAGGTGGAACATCGGGGATTCACCTTTGCGGCCTTGGATAGAGATCGAAGGGGATATGGCAACCTCTGGTAATGATTTCCTGCACCCAGGAATCGGATGTCATTGATTGCCAAGCTAAGTGGTGCAGAGAGAATCTCCCCCTGACTGCCTCCAGAGGTAGGCAATCAGGCCGCTGCTCAGGAGCACTGGTAGGGTTGCCCAGAGAAGGAATCCTTGAAAGCCTAGTTATGTGGGCCCCCACATGGGAGGGGCGCCTTCCAGATGAGTTTCCCACCACGTGTGTCCTGAAAAGGCCCTTGGGACTTCCTGTCTGATTCTGGAGTAAAGTGGTTGAAGAGCAGAGAAACGCACGCCCACAGCAGAAAGGGTCTTTCCATCTTTCTCACACCTGGCTAATGTGTTTCTGTCTTTGGGGCCAAACAACAAGGTAGCATCAACAGCAGCATTGATGAAGGAACACTTAAAGGGGTCCACAAAATTACACAAGTGCATGCAGGCGGGACGCCTAATGGCAACCCCTGTATCCACTGCCCTGGCCATCCCTTTGGCTGTGTCAGCAATAAGCTGCATGGATGAGTTAGATATTAATTCTAGGGTTGCAAGCTACAGGCAACTTTATCTCGTACCTCAGACACTGCTCCTGACAGCTCAGTGATCAGGTCCCTCTGAAGATGGATAAAATGTGCCAAGAAGTTCAATGACCATATGGCAAAGGTCGTTGAAGCATAGACACACTTCCCAAATCTGTCCATTGTCCAAGACTCTCTGAAAGATGGACAGTTGGACTCTCCTCTGTGAGTTCCTTCTTTATGGCAGCTGCCACCACCATAGCATCTATCACTAAGTCTTTAGACCAGTGGGGCCTGGTCCTCTGGTGCAGTAATAATTTTGCACAGTCTCCAGAGAATTGGCTCTACAGTGTCAGGGGTCTTCCAAGCATGTTGTACGATGAACTTGACCAAATCAATGGCAGGTTGGTCACCCAAGAAGTTGAAGGAAAAGCCTGCAAGAAAACAGATTCCTCGGAGGAAGGGTTAGTGGACTTCCAATCACCCCGCTCTTTCAAGATTTCCAGGGGGTGACCGTGGGAACCCTTCCCCTTCATCGTAGTCTGCATCCTCAGTGAGAGATTCTTCTGGAGAATCCAAATGCTTCCTCTTACACAACCTCTTACATGGTGGCTTCTCGGGGAAGGTCTGAGGAGAACACTGAAGAGACAGTACCCTGCAGCAGGGTGTCTTGCTCACGAGCCCACTGTCCCGATGTAGGAGATTGTGACAGGTGCGAGCCAGAGGATAAGTAGATGTGACACTCCGGAGATGGTACCAACTGCGGGCTTGCTGAGGCAAGAGCTCTTCCCATAATCTGGAAGGCAGGCCTGCCTGAAGAGGGATGGGAGCCTGGAACAGAGAAAGGTAACCTCAGAAATGGGGTCACACCCCACTCTGATGAGCCCATCCCCAGAGCAGGAACCTCGAGAGGACCTGGAACTGTCAAAGAACCCAGAATTGCAGATGGCGCCATGGAAAATAAATCGACGCTGAACTAGGGATCACGGAACAGACAGCCAAGTCACGGTCCTGAGGGTGGGTCGGCTCAGAATAAGCCAAGGCCCATAAGGACAGTTCCAGAGCCTAAGTGAGATCCACCATCAGCAACAAAGTAGTTGGTACCGGGAGCAGTGTTGAAGTTGAGGGCTCCAAGACCTGCAGAGAGGTTGAAGGAGGAAGACAGGATGGAGTCGGTGGACTAACCAATTGTTTGTGATGCAGGGGAGGTAACCGGTGTGGGTGAAACTATTGTTGGTGCCGAAGGGGTTAGAGGTACCAATGAAGGGGTCGGTACCGTGGTAAGTTTTGTCAGTTCTAGTAACGTCGACACCATGGACAGAGTCGTAGTTTTCAGCTCAGAAACAGTTGTTGAAGTCAATTTTCAATTTTGGTTGTCTAGGCTTCGGTTCCGAAGCAGAAATCTGGCCTTTGTTTGATTTAGGGTCACGAGCTTGAGGAGACACTGGAACGGAGTGGCTCTTTTTCTTCGCTTCTTTCTTTGGAGACTTTGATGTCTCCACCTCAGACAAAGCCTCTGAAAAAGGGCATTTTAACAGCCCGTTTAGGATTCATTTGTTCTGGTGCTCTGCAAGGGTCCAGGCACTAAACCTCTTAGAGAGCTCACAAGGTGGTTGGACTTCCAAATGTGCACCCCCAAACAATATACACAGGAAATATGCCCATCCGAGTTGGGCATCTTCCTGCCATAACCTTGACATTGTTTAGAGCCAGTGGTGCCTTTCTGCCATGATAAAATAAGGTTAAGCCAAAACAACTGGTTTCACACACACACACACACACACACACACACACACACACACACACACACACACAAATAGTAAAGATATGGGAAAAGGCCAGAAATTATTTTTTTTAAGTACTGGCCAATGGTGATGGAGAGAGAACCAGAAAGGGTAAAGGAGGGAAGAGAATACCAACAATGGTATTTCAGATTACCACAGGTAAAAGGGGAGGGAGGGACCTATACAGATAGTTTGTGTCTTTTGGCTTTTCCCGGTTAGGGGTTGCCACAGCGGAACTCCGATCCACTAATGATTGGTAGTTGATTTTTTAAGTGCCGAGTTACCAACCCTGACGCACAACCTTCAACGAAGATAAAGAAGAAAATACCAAATGGTAATAATGGTAAAAATAGCACTCGCACACGCAAAAAAAAAGAAGTTATGTACTTAACATAACGTTCCATGTTTGTAGTCCATCTTGCCTACATTCTTGCTGGATAGGTTTGGAGCCGATACTCGGCTCAGACTCAGCTGATACTAAAGCTCGAGAGCTTTAACTGGCTCGAGGCTAACCCCTATCCCATGGTGCTTCACGGCAATTCCCCCGATCTTGTTTGCAAGAAAGTAAATAGGTACATAATAGTCAGTAAACTATCAATAACTATGCACATACAAACAGAACACTCTGTATTACTATCCATGTCTGGTGGAGAGGCAACTACAACCAGGTCAGACAGCATAATGGATAGTCCAACAGTTCCTCCAGGAAACAGGAAGGGGGAAGGAGTGTGGGAAGCAAGAATGTTGGTGAGATGGACTACAAACATGGAACATTATGGTAAGCACATAACTTCTTTATGTTATGTAGTCCTATCTCGCCATAATTCTTGCTGGATGGGACAGCATCCCTAGCACCTTTGTCCCGGGTGGCTCAAGCAAAGAGACTTTTCAGCACAGTGGACCCAAAGGATGACCTGTCCCAGGATGCCAACTCCAATTTGTAATGAATGACAAAGGTATGAGAGGTCTTGCCCAAGTTAGCTGCTGCACAAATGGTATCAATTGGGCGTTTAGATGTAATGGTATACGAAGTTGATACTGCTCTGGTTAAATGGCCTTTTACTTTGGCTGGTAATTGTTTGCCAGCAGATTTGTAAGCAAATGAAATGCAGTCTGAAAGCCATTTTGACAAAGTGACCTTAGAAACAGGCAAGCATTTAATTTTGTTTGAAAAGGAAACAATTGGTCTGATTTTCGAAATTCTTTAGTCCTGTGCAGGTAAAACCTGAGAATTCTGTGGACATCCAATTGGTGTAGTCTGCATCCTGATTTATTAGTATGATTTGGGAAGAAAACTGGTAGTTCATAGCTGTATTGAGATTATGCTCTGAACATACCTTAGGAAGAAAGGAAGGATTAGTTCTGAGTGAGAGACTATCCTTGTGGAAAACAATGTAAGGAGGTGAAATGGTGAGGGCTTGCAATTCCGAAACTCTCCTAGCAGATGTTATAGCCACTAAGAACGTCTTCCAAGACAAGAATTTCAGATCCGATGAAAAAGAGGGTTCAAAAGGTGGAGAAATTAAAGATGTAAGAGCTAGATTTAGGTCCCAGGGTTCCAGTGATTTCCTGATTGGAGGTCTGAGGAGGACTCCTTTCAAAAAAGCTTTGCATAAAGAGTGGGAAATGACTGGATTTCCCATGTAGCCAAAATGATAATTAGAGATGGCAACTAACTGAACTCTAATAGTAGCAGCTGCAGCTCCTTCATGAAAAATGGATGCCAGGAAGGACAGGATAGATGCTATAGGAGCTGATTAGGGATTTATGCCTTGGTTTGCTGCCCAAATGGAGAACCTTTTCCATTTACTGGAATATAATTTTCTGGTGGAAGGTTTGTGTGAAGAAATCAGAATGTGTCTGACTGTAGCGGAAAGGGAAACACACCTAGCTATTTGTGGAACTGGAGCAGCCATGCTGTCAATTTCAGGGTTTGGATAGTAGGATGGAACAGCCCTGATTGATGAATCAGGAGGTCTGGAGATGGTTCCAGAATCCATGGTTCCACCAAGAGATAGGGCCACAGGATGGGGAATCAGACTTGGCAAGGCCAGTAAGTAGCAATGAGGATCAGGGTACTCTTCCAACAGTTTTGCTTTCTGAATCCCTTTTGGTATGAGAGGAAAGGGTGGGAAAGCATAAAGGAGTCCTGGAGGCCAATTGTGGACCAGAGCAACCCTGGGTGACATCCCCAGATGGGGAATTAGGGCAAAGTAGCTACTGCATTTGGTGTTCATGTACATGGCAAATAGGTTGCAGCAAGGCTAGCCCCATTTGCAAAAAATCTCTTCCGCGACTTCTGAATTCAGGGACCACTCGTGAGGCATCAGAATTGCTCGACTGAGTTTGTCTGCTATCACAGTGGACTTCCCCGGGATGTGCGTTGCTATCAGAAAGTGTTATGTCCTTCATCCATTTCCATACTCTTAAAGCCTCCTGACAAAGTGGGTAAGATTTGGTTCCCCCTTGCTTATGTACCACATTACTGACATGTTGCCTGATTAAATCACAACTGTCCCAGTGGGAAGAGAACTGTGAAGTGCTTGTAACACGTATAGCACCGCTGTCATCTCCAGAACATTTATGTGAAGTGGTTCTTGTGATCCTGCAAATACCTTGGACCATTATTCCTAGATAATGCCCCCCCCACCCTATCTGGGAGGTGTCCGTGGTCAAGACTGCATTTTGTTGAAGCGGAGCAAGTGGGTGACCTAGATGAAGTTGATTCGTATGTAACCACCATGTTAGATCCTTCTTGCAGAAGTTTGCGATGAGTATTTGGTGAGACAGGGAGATCCTGCATTGACCACTGGCAAATAGTAGCCACTGAAGTACTCTCATGTGCAGATGGGTTAGGGGAACTAAGAAAATGGTGAAAGCCATAGTCCCTAGGACTTGGACTATCCTGGCCTGTACTTTGTTTCTTTAGCAAGGATCTGACTTGGTTGTGCAACAATTCTACCCTTTCTGGTGTCAGTTTTGCTGTCATGGTGGTTGAGTCCATTTCTGAGCCTAAGAATACAATGCACTGCGATGGAGAGAAGGCTGATTTTTTTAGGTTTATTGTAATGCCTAGTCTGGCACACAAGGATAATCTCTCATCCCTGATTCTGATTAGTTGGTGCTTGGTGGTAGCAGTGAGGAGCCAGTCGTCTAGGTATGGAAACATCTAAAATCCTTGACGTCTCAGGTAAGCAGTTACCACTGTCATGCATTTGGTGAACACTCTCTGAGGCTGTAGTGAGGCCAAAGGGCAGTGTTCAAAATTGAAAATGACTGGCTCCCAGCTGAAAATGTAAGTGTCCTCTGGAGCACCTGTCCATTTTGATGTGGTAGTACATGTCTATTGAGCACATCCAATTGCCATTCCCGATAAAGGAAACTATCGACTGCAGAGTGATCATGCGGAACTTCGATTTCTTTACAGACTTGCTGAGTATGCTGAGATCTAGAATTGATCTCCAGTCCCATTGTCTTTTTTGGAACTAAAAAGAATCGCGAGTAAGTTCCGGATCCTACTTGCTCTGTGGGGAATTCTTGGATGACTCTTTTTTGAAGCAACGAGATGACCTCTGATGTTGCACGGTCTAATTGAATGGGTGGGCACCTCTGGTAGAGACCGGTTTACAGGGGGATCGGAAACCAAGGGAATCAGGTAACCTCTGGAAATTATGGTTTGTACCCAATGATCTTGGGAAATTTGTTGCTAGGCGCTTGGGTACAGTGAAAGACGACCCCCAACTGATTCCAGAGACGGACAGTCGGGCAACCCCTCGGGGCGATGGAAGGGACGATCAGAGAAAGTTTCTCTACCTCCCTGATGTTGTGGACCTCCTCTGCTGCGAGGGTGGCATCTTCCATTATATCCTCCCCCTGTAGGGGAGGGTTGACATTGTGCCTGAGGGAAACCTTATTGGGATTTACGGAACCATATTTTCCCTCCTGTTTGATCCTTGGGATAGGGTCTAGAAGGAAGGGAGAAATGGACTCTGACAGCAGATAAGGTTTTCCCTTCCTGCTCGCACCTGGTCAAAGTCTCTTTTACCTGCGGTCCAAAAAGAGTTGAACCATCAAAGGGGATGTTGGTAAAGAAAGACTTAAAGGATTCCGTGAAGTTACATAGATGCATCCAGGAATGTCTCCTAAGAGAAATTCCTGCTGCGGCTGCCCCGCTTGCTCCGTCCACTGCATAGGAAATCAGCCTCATGGAGGAGTTAGCTATAGACACAAGGGTGGAGAGCTGTGCAGATACCTTGTCCGTGGATCCCGAAGCTACTGAACCCTGAAGGCTGTCTCCCAAATCCTTTAGGAGATCCCTTTGAAGCTTAGTAAAATGGGACAGGTAATTCAGTGATCGTAAGGTGAATGCCGCTGAAGAGAAGGTACGCTTTTCCATACCCATCCATCGTCCTGGACTCTATTAGGAGGATGGATATTAGAAGATCAGACAACTCCTTTTTTGTGGCCGCTGCTACCACCATAACATCCACAGGAACTCCCTTAGAAAAAAGGACTTATCTTCTGGCACAGTCATAAATTTTTTGGCCTCCTCGGGACAGGCTCCACTGTGTCCAGGGAGGTCCAGGCTTTCCGGGATATGACCCCCCCCCCAAGAGTTGGTCATAAGGCGGTGTCACCCAGGAGGTGGAAGGTTGTGAACCAAAGGCCTCAAGGTACACTGATTCGTCCTCAGTAGGGTTAGAGGTCTTCCAATCACCCCTCTGTCTAAGGATTTCAAGGAAGTCAGCAAAAGAGACATCCTCAGAGGGGGTCTAGGGGACCCTTCTGACTCATCCAAATCAGTGTCTGACATGACAGACTCAGGTGAGTCAATGTGCTTCCTCTTACAAAGTTTCTTCTGAGGGAGCTCTCCAGTGTGATAATCTGTGGAGGTCTTGGAAAAGGGAACACCTCCAATGGGGGCTGCTTGAGAACCTGAGGTTCCCTACGCTGAGGGGGAGGTAGGGGAGAAGAGGTTGCTGCCAGCTGCTGGTGGGACATCGGGTCCAAAGGCACGGCTTTGCCACTAGACAAAGCTTTCTGTATTGCTTTGAAAGCCTTTCCACCCAGCTCCAAAGAAGACCTCTGCTTAGAGGAGACAGAAGGTTGGCTCCGAGCAGGAGGGACAGGTTCGAAGAAGATGTGCGAACCAAGCTCAGTCGAGCTGAAACACCAAGAGGGAGGGTCAGTTCCGAAGAAAAAAACGGGGTGACTAACCCCCTTGGAGTCAAATCGACAGCATTGGCTCCCAGATCCCTCGGATCCAGACCGAGCCACTGAGGATACAGTTATCGGTTCCGAGGAAGCAGGAAGAATTCTCAGAACCAAAGGACCCGAAGTGCTCAACTCCGAAAGTGAAGCAGTCGGAGGAAGAGGAGTAGTAGTCTGGAGATGGGATGGCTCTGAAGCCTTTGGGTCTGGAAGAGCTAATTTCTTGGCCAGAGCCAGGTCACAGAGCAACCTTTTCACCACCTGTTCGATATCCTCATCTGAAAGTGCCCTGGAGGAATGGGTGGAGACAGGAGATCTCCTCCTTTCTAAATTAGGAGACCTCAAAGTTGGAAAAATAGGGTCAATAACTGGTGAGTGTCTTGGTACCGATGGTTGCCCTGGCACCGAGACAGAAGCAGAATTGGAGCCAGAACTCCTTGGCTCCATTGCTTTAGACTTTTTAGATGGTTCCGAGGCTGGAACAGAAGATTTTCTTTTCACAATTTTTGGAGCTGTCTGACCAGGTTCCAGCTGTTCCTGGAAGGAACTAGACTATCAATTTACATTTTTTCTCATTAAGAACTCTAGCACTGAAGGCATGGCAAAAAGTACAGGGTTCCTGTAAATGAGCCTCTCCCAGGCAGTACACACAGCTAGTGTGACTGTCAGTCAATGACATTTTTTGTGAACATTTGTCACATTTTTTGAAGCCAGAAGGGCGGTGTTCCTTCTATCTTTCCCTTTGGACATGCTGACAAGAAAACAAGGTTAACAACAATTACAATAATAACTATAACTAATAGCAAAGTTATGAAGAGAAGAATTTTTTTTTTAAGGGAAGGACTAGCACTCAGGGAGGAAAGGCCCTCTAATTTAAATGGGCAACTACAGCCCTCTAACTAAAACAGGCCATACAATCCTAAAGGGCTGGAATAAGGATCAAACACTCCACAACAAACACACAGGTAATAGATAATAGGTATTAATGTAGAAATATGAAAAAAACACGAGAAGTAAGATTTATCAAAAAAATCTTCTACTTAGCCAATGAGCCAGTAAGGAGACAACCTTGAAGCATTTGTGGCAAACGCGATCTGGGGAATTGCACTGAGGCACCATGGGACAGGGGTTAGCTTCGAGCCAGTAAAACTCTTGAGCTTTAGTATCGGCCGAGTCAGAGCAGAGTATTGGCTCCGAACCCATCCAGCAAGAATTACGGCGAGATAGGACTACATAACATCAGTAATTAAACTACACAGAACATTAACGACAACTTTTTAAAGGATATAGAAGCTATAACAAAGAAATATATATAAAAAAAAAATAAGCACTTAGCTTGAGAGCATGGCTGACATGTCCTAAAACTCTACACGGCAAATGAGATCTGAGGGGAAGAGAGGCACTATGGGTAGCCTTAGCTCGAGAGTTTTCTGGCTGGTGTGAGCTTTTACAATGGCAGAGTCCATTCCGAGGACAGAAACGAGACCAGACAGTCAAAAATGAATGAAGATCAACAACATCAGATGAGCAGCTTTAGAAATCCAAAAAGAAACTGGCTGCTTGGAAACAACCATCCCCAAAGATCTGGAATTAGAAGAAACAAAGAGCTGATTAGATTTCCTGATAGCCTTAGTCTTATCCAAATAAAATCTGAGTTGTTTATGCACATCCAAGGTGTGCAATACCTTCCCTCTAGGAGACTGCAGAGAAGGGAAAAAAGTAGGTAACTTAATAGATTGGTTAAGTGACAACTCATTTATCTCCTTGGGCATAACAGAAGGATTAGAACGCAAGGACACACTGTCCTTATGAAAGAGCCATAACGGCTTGAAGGAAGGGCTAACAACAAAACAGTCTTCCAGAAGCAAAGTTGCAAGGAAGCTGAAGCTGCAGGCTCAAAAGGAGCCAGAGTCAATTTCTCCAAAACAAAATTAAGATTGCAAGGAAGAGAAACTGGCTTCTTGGGAGGTCTGATGTGAAGGATGCCTTTAAGAAACTGTTTTGCCTCAAACCTTGAAGCAGTTGAGATTCCTGACCAGAAAAATCCAGGGTCTCAAACACCTATCGTATAAAGATAGGCTAAAAGCCCTGTCACTCTACTCAGTCTCATACAGACTGCTCAGAGGTTGACCTGTGTCTGGCATCACTGATGGGACAGAGTCCTCAGCTACCTTGCATCACTTGGGTGGCCCTATGGAAGAATATTCCTGAGCACCACTGAGCCAAATGAAGCTTTTCCCCTGGAGACCAGATCCAATTTGTAATGAGTGATAAAGGTATGAAGAGTAGCCCATGTAGCTGCTGCAGATATCGTCCAAAGAAGCTCTTGAGTGAAAAATACAGAAGTAGCTATAGATCTAGTGCAGTGAGCTTTGATTTTCTGCAGAACAGGTTCTTTCTCATGATGGTAGATGAAGAGTATACAGTCTCTGAGTCATTTAGAAAGGGTTACCTTAGAAACTGACTTTCCCATCTTTTGACCAGAAAAGGAAACAAATAGCTGGTCAGATTTGAGCAATGGATTTGTCCTATCCAGATAGAATCTCAACTGTCTGTGTACATCTAATGAATGTAGACACAGTATTCTCCTTTATTTGAAAAATTCGGGAAAAAAAATGGTAAATCACTAGTCTGGTTAATGGAGAAGTCCGAAATCACTTTAGGGAGAAAGGAAGGATTCGTCTGGAGTGATACTCTCTCCTTGTGGAAAATCAAATAGGGACATTTTATGCATAGAGCGTGGAGTTTTGAAATTCACCTAGCTGATGTGATGGCCACCAGAAAAAGAGATTTCCATGGTAGAAATTTGATGTCACAAGTTGCAGTAGGTTCAAAGGGAGGTTGCGTCAAAGACTGTAGGACTAGTATAAAGTTCCATGGTTCTATAGGTTGTGTGATCGGGGGTCTAATGTGAGACACTCCTTTCAGAAAGGTTTTACACAGACAACATAAGATCAAGGCAGAATTTCCAAAACCATTATGAAAATTTGAAATGGCAGCTAGGTGGACTCGTATAGTGGAAGCTGCAACACCGTCTACAAACAAATTTGACAAGTAATCCAGTACTGCCATAACTGGGGCTGTGTAGGGATCTAGTTTTCTCTCCTGAGACCAAATTGAAAATCTCTTCCATTTACCCAGATAAAGTTTCCTGGTGGATGGTTTGTGAGAGGCCACAATAATATCACGTACTGGAGAGGTAAGAATGTACTGCCTGTCGATCAGCAGAAGTGGAGAAAACAAGCTGTCAGCTTGAGACTGGTCAAGTTCGGTAAGTTCAACCCTTGGTGGTAAGAAATCAGATCTGGAATTGGATCCAGCATCCACGGTTGACATAACAGGTGAGACCGAAGAAAGGGGAACCATACTTGTCAAGGCCAGTAAGGGGCTATAAGGATCACTTTGCTTTTCAACCGAAGAGCTTTCTTCAAGAATTGGGAAAATCAGAGGAATGGAGGGGTAAAGCATACAGAAGTCCCGTGGGCCAATCGTGGATTAGAATGTCCCTCGGGGACACCCCCTGCAGGGGAATTAGGGCAAAGCAGTTGCTGCATTTGTGGTTGGATGGGGAGGCGAATAGGTCGCAACAAGGCTGACCCCAACGGTTGAAAATTTTTGCCGCTACAGACTGATTGAGGGACCACTCGTGAGGCAGAAGAATATATCTACTAAGCTTGTCCACAATCACGCTGGCATCCCCGGGAATATGAGTCATCAGAAAGCGGTTGGAAGCTATTGCCCATTGCCAAATCCTCATGGCCTCGCGACATAAGGGGTAGGACTTGGTTCCTTCTTGTTTGTTGATATACCAGACTACTGACATGTTTGTCTGATTGAATGGCAATTGTCCTGGAAAGACAGACTGGAATGCTTGCAATGCTAGAAGCACTGCCCTCAGTTCTAGGACACTGACATGCAGATTGGCTTCCATTGCAGACCATGTGCCTTGGACTGTCATTCCCTGACAATGCCCCCTCAGCCTATCAGGGAAGCATCCATGGTCACAGTGGCTCTGGGCTGTGGAAAATGGAAGGGGTTGCTCCACAGTTCGGTCTCTGGCCTCATCCACCACATTAGGTCCTGTTTGCAATGATTTGTTATTCAAATCTGGAAAGACAAAAGATGCTGATTTGGGTACCACTGAGACAGTAGAAGCCATTGAAGGAGTCTCGTGCAGTTTCGCAAGAGGTACCATTGGTATAGAAGCTGCCACAGAACCTAGGACCTGAAGGACCTCTCGTGCTGACACTTTGTTTTGACAGAGTAACACCCAGAGTTGGAGCCTTAGTCTTTGTAATCTGTGATCTGGAAGAGAGATCAAGTAGGAGTGGGTGTCAAATACTGCTCCTATGAACTTTATGGATTGGGTCAGCATCAGGTTGGATTTCTCCCCATTTATGGATATTCCCAGAAGGCTCGCCAAACAGAAGGTGTATTTCAGGGCCGTTACCAGCAGATGCTTGGTGGGGGAGGTGAGGAGCCAATTGTCTAAGTATGGAAACACCCGGAATCCTTGTAGTCTCAAGCGAGCTGCCACTACTGCCATGCATTTGGTGAACACTCTGGGGGCTGTAGAGAGTCCAAAGGGCAGAGCACTGAATTGGTAGTGATTGGCTCCCAGCCAGAAGCGAAGCAGCCTTCTGGAGTGCTTGTCCATTTTGATGTGGTAATACGCATCCTGAAGGTCCATTGAACTCATCCAATCGCATTCCCCAAAAAAAGGGAGAATGGACTGAACCGTGACCATGCAGTTTTTGTGACAAACTTGTTTAAATTGCTGAGATCCAAAATCGGTCCCCAGTACCCTGTCTTTTTTGGCACCAAAAAGAATCTCAAGTAAAATCTGGATCCACACTGGTCTGGAGGGACTGCTTGGATGACTCTCTTGACACAGCCTTTTTATCTCTAGGGTTGCTTTTTCCTTTGACTGGGTGGAACTTCGGGAATTCGGCTCGGTGGCTTTGGGTAAGAATCGAATGGGATGTGGTAATCATCTTCTGTACCCAAGAATCAGTGGTTATTGATTGCAAGGCAGTAAAGGTGCAGACAGAAACATCCCCCGACTGCTTCCAGAGGAAAGCAATCAGGCCGCTCTTCAGGAGCGCTGATAGGACTGTCCAGAGAATGAATCTCTGGGTCCCTGATTACGCGGGCCCCTTCTGCCTCGGTAGGGGTGTCTTCCAGAAGAGTTACCCCCTCTGCCTCTGGAAGTGAACTTGCCACGTGTGTCACAAAAAGGACCCCGAGACTTCTTGTGCCACAACGTTCCACTCCTCTGATTCCTGAAGAAGGAATGCTGGGGGGGGGGGTGGAAAAGCATACACCTACAGCAAACAGGGTCTTGCAGTCCTTCTCACACCTGGCTAGACTGTCCTTCACTTTTGGGCTGAACAGGGTATACACTTCAACTGGAGCATTCAGGAAGGAAGACTTAAAGGGGTCCGCAAAATCACAGAGGGAGTCTACGTGCTTTCTCTTGCACTTCTTCCATGGCACGTCCTCAGTGGGAATGTCTGAGGAGGACTCAAAAGAAAAGGCACCCTGCAGTAGGGTTTCCTGCTGGTCTCATGCTTGCTGTCCCAAAGTGGTAGCTTGTTACAGCTGCAGTTCAGGGGGAGGAGACATTTGGGTTTCAGACGTCGGCGGTTTGCTTCCAGAAGCAAGCGCCTTCTCCATCGCTCAGAAGGCAGGCCCATCCAAAGAGGGATGGGAGCCCGGAACAGAGCAAGGCAACTTCAGAACCGGGGTCACACCCTGCTCCGCTGAGCTCGCCCCTGAGAGAGGAGCCTCAGGAGGG
Source organism: Protopterus annectens (assembly GCF_019279795.1). Classification (NCBI taxonomy): domain Eukaryota; kingdom Metazoa; phylum Chordata; order Ceratodontiformes; family Protopteridae; genus Protopterus; species Protopterus annectens. Next base: position 1,844,729,656 of record NC_056728.1, read on the forward strand.
ATCGGTGCCAGCAGGGCTCCTGGCACAGAGGACGGAACCATATATACACTTGGGACCATACTCGGCACCAAAGAGCCTGCCGCCCAATCCTGGGCCTGAGGAAGACCTGTCTCCAAACAAGCCGAAGGCCAAAGCATCTGTCCCGGGGCCACTGTGAGGTCTACTAGTGGCACTGAGGATGTGGGTACAGACAGGGGTGTCAGAATCGAAGGCTTTGAAACCTGTAAAGAGGTCAAAGGAGGAGAGTAGGATGGAGTCCGTGGAGAAACAGTCCCAAGTCTGGCAGGTGGTTGGGTCTTAGTAGGAGTAGGAATCCCCCTTGGCTGTGAGCAGCTGGTCTACAAGGCACACCACATCAAATTCGGAAAGGCTCCTGGTAGATCTAGTGGATATCTCCGACGGGGACTCTGGTCGTTCAAGGAAGGGGCTATATAACTGCCCCAGAAAGGGTTCAACTGACGTGGAGAATCGGGTCCGTGTTGTGGTGTCCAATGGCACCACTGTCTCGAGTTTGGAAACGGAGTGAAGCATCCATAGTAGTCATGGGTACCAAAGGCAGACTCGGTGCCGTGACAATAGTCGGTACCGAAAGGGTGGTGGCAGTGATCACTGGTGGCTCAGTAATGAATGTAGTCAGTCACTGGTACCGGAGGCAAGCTGAGTGCAGAGACAGCACTCGGCACCGAAGAGGATGTGACAATTGGCAGTGTGGATGGTGCCATAGACGTTACTGGTGCCGAAACAGGCATTGAGAAAAAAGGAACAGCAGGTGGAACCAAGGCCGGTGTCGAAGAGACTGGCTTCGGTTCCAATGACAATTTTGGCATTTTAGGCTTAGGTGGTTTATCCAAAACATCAGAAGGTGACGAAGGCACAGAGTGGGGTCTCCTTTTCAGGAGGGGGTGAACCCTCCAACGCAGAAAGAGCCTCTGAAAAGGGCGACTTAAGGAGGCCCTTCAGAATTTATTTTTCTGTTCATTTATAGCATGGGTACTAAATCCTTTGCCGATAGAGCACAGTGATCATACCGAGAGATGAGGCACTCCCAAACAGTACACACAACCATCATGTAAGTCACAATTTGGCATTTTCCTAGAACATTTCAGGCAATGTTTGAAGTCTGATGTTCCCTTCTTCTCAGATATATATATATACACACACACACACACACACACACACACACTTTTTTTTTGTAATAAATTTTGACAATAAGAAAAGAAAAGGAGAAATAACAGCAATGGTATACAAGAATTGCCACAAGGGTAGGGAGAGAGGCCATACCAACAATGGTACTAAAGTTACCGAAAGGAAAATAAGGAAGATAGCTGAATGTAAAAGGGAAAGGCTAGCGACAGAGAAAGCTAGGCAAGGGAATGGAGAAGTATAAGAAATTACTACCAAAACTCTAGTTGTTGTGTCTTTCAGCTTTTCCCGGTTAGGGGTCGTCACAGCGGAACTCCAGTCCCCTAATGATTGGCAGTAGATTTTTACGTGCCGAGTTGCCGGCCCTGACGCACAACCTTCAACAAAGGTACGCCCATTCACACGTCTCCACACAGAAGACGCTCTAGCTGAGAATCGAACAGGACGTCTTACTGTGAGGCGATAACGCTACAGCAGCACCACCACCGCAGTCACTACCAAAACTCTAGTAAAATATCAAAAAAGTTCAACTTAGCTGAGAGCAGGCTTGGACGTGGCTTTATGGTTATGTGCCAAACGAGATCTGAGGTAACAAGGAGAAGGGTAGTATGGGTAAAAGCTTAGCTCGGAGTTTTTGGCTGGTGCAAGCTTGGTATAAGGCCAGCTCGGTTCCGAGGACGGAACCAACAACCCATCAGTGATGAATGGAATGAAGATTAACAACATCAGATGATCTATTTGAGGAGTACTCTACTTGTGTACAAGGTCCAGAAACACATCTATGTGAAGCATGCATTCATGGGATTGAGTCAAGGACCTGCTCAGACTGTCTGCCACATAGTTCTGACCTGAGGGAATATAAACTGCCTGAAGTGTCACATGATACTGGACCTCAAGGTCCCATACCTTGAGAGTAAGCCTGCATAGAAGGTAAGATTTGGTCCCCCAGTTTGTTTACATACCACAGGACTGTGGTGTTGTCTGCAAACATTGAGAACGCCTGGAAAGAGAGGATGAAAGGCTTTTGAAGTGCCAAGTAGGAGTGCTCTCATCTCTTTGATGCTGATGTGGTCCTTTTGCTGAACAGAAAACCAGACTCCCTGCACTCTCACTGGGTCAAGGGCTGCTCCCAAACCTACCTCTGAGGCATCTGTGAACAGTTCTTGCGATAGAAGAGGGGGATGGAAAAGGAAGGCCTGGATTCAAAGAACTGCTGATTCCACCACTGAAGCTCCTTATTTAGACAGGGAAGAAGAGGATCTGCAAATTCTAGAGGATGTGCATGCTGTTGCCAGACTAATTTCATGAACCACTGACATTTTTTTCATGTGCAGCTTGGCTAAAGGTAACATAGGGATGGTGGATGCCAGAAATCCCAGATGTCCCAGAAACCCTCTGGCTGTGACAGAGGTCAGAGGAGTAAGATTTGGAAAGAAGGCAATGAGAGTCAAGGCCTTTGGCAGAGGCAGGGATGTCAGCATAGGCACTGTCTGAATCCTGCATCCTAGGAAGACATGATCCTGAGAAGGTGTTAGAGATGACTTTTGCAAAACAGTAATGGCAAAATGAAGGTTTTGCAGTAAGGCCTCTGGAGAGGATGACACATAGGAGATCATCCATGTAAGGAAAAACTTGGAGGCCTTGAAACTTGCAAAAAGTGATCACAGGAGCTAGGTATTTGGTAAATACCCTTGGTAGAAAGGCCAAAGGGCAAAGCAGAGAACTGAAAATGTCAAGAAGCAACTGAGAAATGTAAAAAACTTCATGTAAAGGGAATAAATAGCTACGTGAAGGTAGGCATCCTTTCTATCCAGACAGGCCATGAAAGCCTGAGGAAGAAGTAAAGGGAACAAAGTTTGTAGAGACAGCATGTGGATGGAATCTTTAAGAAAGTGTTTAGATGAGACAGATCCAAAATGGTACTCCAAGGACCCTCCTTTTCTGTGAACCAAAAGCATTCTTGAATAAAATCCTTTCCCCCTTAGATCCTGTGGAACCCGTTGAACAGTTTCCTGATGTAACAATTCTTGAAGTACCTCTGGGAACAAATGTCACTGCTCCTGAGGTGGTTAAGGGATGCCCATGAAAGGAGGAAGGGATTTCCAAACCAAGAAATATCTTTTTTGAATTACTGAGAGAACCCATGAGTCTTGGTTAATGTGTGACCAAATTGGAAGAGACAGAGAAAGATGAAGTGAGAGTGGAATGAGGCTAGTGATAGACACTACCTGATTTGTCAGAAAAGGGCTGCTTCTGTGCAGAAGAAGCCTGAGTAGTCTTAGGTGAAGGTGGCCTCCGTCCACTTATGTTACTTAGGAGGAGGACAAGACTGTCTCCAAACAAAAGCTGGCCTGGAGGGATAATTCCTTTGAAACTTAAGCACGAGTAACACCAAAGGGTCTACATTATATGATCAAAACTTTAGTTAGTCGAATAACTAAAGCTCGATCACTAAATGTCGAAGTCGCAAAACTGTGAACAGCAGTTTCTACACAGGGAAACAGTTTGGCTGTTACGTGGCTTTCTCCCTTTCTACAATGTGGAGCGATCTTGGAGTTGGCATATTTAGTTGGGGGGGGGGGTGAAGCCCCCCACTTGATTTGTGTTTAATTTTTTTTCTTTTTTTAGTTGGGACAATGGCATTGTTTCCCTGTGTGGAAACTGACGTTTGCAGTTTTGGAACTTTGACATTTAGTGATGGAGCTTATAATATAGACCCAACACCAAAATATGTTTCAAGTCCTGTAACTACTTGCCTTTCTCCTGAAAAGACTTCAACAAGTCAGCAGCAGCAGTACCAAACAAGCCATTTTTTGTCTAGAGGAGCATTCATCAACTTAACTTTCATGTCATCTGGCAGAGGCTGAAGCCTTAGACAAGAATATCTCCTTGATACATACTCTGAAGCAGTGGCCCTAGATAATGCTTCTGCTGCATCATAGCTGTACTTAATGGAATGGCAAGCCACCTGAAAAGGAGCCCTTAAAGACGAGCCAGAATTTTTTCCTTCAGAGTCTGGTAGATCAGAAATAGCTTGAAAAGTCTGGGAGAGGAGGGCCAAAACATATCTAGTCATATGAGTTTGGTAATTAATAGAACGGAAGGCAAGAGTGGGAGAAGTATGGACCTTCTTTCCCAATCTTTCCATTATCCTACTTTCCTTATCAGAGGGAAGATGTTTAGTGGTTGGCAGCAATTTAGAAGGCTTATTTGAAGCCACAGAGACCACCAAAGAGTCAGCAGATAGGCACTTGTACAGAAATTTGCAATCATTAGGCACTTTGCAGAAATGGTCAGGCTTCTTAGGAGCCCAAGATGCTGAGAAAAGGCATCCAGAAAAGCAGGTAAAACTGAAGGGACAGCAGATGGCGAAAGAGACTCCATTTGTAGAAGCTCATATCATCCCTTTTGTACATCTGAAATTTGGAAGCAATCCCATTTAAAAGTACTCCCTCATCTTAGCAATAGTATCCCCAGAGATAATCTCCTCAATAGGAGATTATGCACTAGTAGATTCCTCTTCAGGAGAAGCATATTCCAAAGGTGATGGGATTTGGGTGGAATAGCCCAGATTCCTCATCCGAGGAAACCTCTTCATCAGAAGAGTCCTGTTCCCTTGGCTTCTTGTGAGGGGAAGATGTCCAAGAGGGAGCAGGAACAGAGACCCCCCGAAGGAGGCTTAAGAGCTATAAGGGCATTAAAAAAGCCCAGGGTGAAATTCTGTGACTCACTTTGAGGGTCCCTGTGACAAGAAACATGCTTTGTTTTCACTTTTTATTTAACTGTACTTCAGCCTTATGAAAAGTAGAAGGACCCGACGTCGGCCTACACACTGTCATCAGAACTTCAATTATTATAAGTCTTGGCTCCCCTTGACCGTCTGAAATGGACGTTTTCAATGCCTTCCAGCACGTGCCTGTAATCAGATCTAAGGCTGTCTCTGAAAAGGAACGAAGAATCTGACCCCAGAACCGGGCAAACCTCTGGGCTTTTATCAGCCTCAAGAGAGAAGTCTGATATAGGAGGCGCAGTGGCAGAGTCAGACCTTGTTTTTTTGGCCTTTCTCTTCAGCATCTTTCACTAAAAGTTTGAGACACTGATTTTCCAAATTAATAGCAAGAGAAGACAGATGACTATGTAAAGCCTTAGGCACAATGGCCTGACAAATACTGCAAGCTTTACGGTTGTGAGTATGCCCTAAGCAAGACAAGCACTGGTTGTGACTATTTTTAAGTGGAATTTGTCTTCCGCACTGGCACTTGTCTGGATGACATGAAAAAAAAAAACCCACAGAAAAAACAGCAATAAATAAGAAAAGAAACCCCCAAAGGAGCGCTTATCTGAATGGCTTGATACACCAGCAAATGACTCAGGCGATCAGACCGATGATTAAAAATGGTGTTTGGACTGGAGGCAGAGAAGTTCTGAGGATTGTACATCCAGACACCACTTTTATGCCCTACATACGCGAGCAGCATGTGTGTGACATATGGCATACTGGCAGGAAGACGGGCTGCCCAAGGTGCAGAATACCATATGTTAAGAATACTGCAACAGTAGAATAGGAGGACATACACTTTTTCAAAGGATGAACAAACAAAAAATTCACTAAATACCAGCTCGGGAGAGGAACCTACACCTGGGTATGGGAATGGACTAAGGCATTATGGGTAGAGGGAGAAGCTCGAGAGTTGGATTTGAAGTCTGGAGTAAGAGGCCGAGTTGGATCCAAGGATCGGATCTGAACCCATGGGTTCAGGAAGAATGAAAAGGACAACATCTGATACAAGTATTAGTGCCTCTAAGAAAGTGGTTAGACAGAGGTATAGCCTAGGACTGCTGCTGTGAACAGAGTTTGAAATTCTCAAGAAATAAGTTACAGAAACATACCATTAAAATACTATGGTATTACAAACAGGTTGCGTTGCAAGCTGATGCATGAATGGCAGAGTCATCCTACAACAGAACAGCCCAGGTGCCTACAGATTAGAGCTGCACAAAATAAAAATAGAATACACGCATTAGCAACAGTGCATGGATGTGAAATATTCGAAAAATACACCTAATGTCAGCCATAAAATAACCTTTATACCAGACACTCTAGGCAAAGGTGACATCTGGCATAGTGGGATGGGTGCTTAGTGCTGAAAGACTGTCCAAAAGAGGACTTCACCTACAGCAGAGTTCCCCGATGCAATAACTTAAGACATGAACCAAACAATGATTATCTACAGTTAATGAAAGTTAAATGAAAGGCTGGCATATGCAAAAAAAACAATAGGAAGTTAATAAATTCAGACTTCTTTTTCATCCAATTAAGTAAGCTATGTTCAAGGCAGATAAGGCAGCAAATACTTGACAGGAAACAAACCACATGTACAGAATAGTAAAGTGTAAAGAAACAAGCTTGAGGTACAATGCACTAGCTTGTAATTTAAACTCATGCAATCTGCAGTGTATTCCATGACAAACCAAAGTATATGTTAACATGCCAAGTTATCAATCTGGCTAAGGAATACAGTAAAAATAGACTTCTTCCAGTTTGAAGGAACCACTGATCTCATTTGTAGACTAGTATTCCAAATTCCCTAAACTAATCAAAATGACAGACAAATACAGGAGCAATTAGTGCCCATCTCCTTATTTGGGGGATAACTGCTGCTGAGGTCATATTTGATAATTGTCCCCAACAAAATTAGGGATTCAGAAGATATGAGCACGAATGGGAGTTCAAGCATTTTCTGACCAATATATCTGGTTGAATGGGAGTTCAAGCATTTTCTGACCAATATATCTGGTTTTAACAAACCAGGAGAGTGGACAGAACTATTCAAGCAGTGAAAAAATTCCATGAGAAAGAGCACAATCATCTCTCAATTCTGGAATACATAACTACACCCTAAAGAGGTCTTGATTTCTCACTAGCTCAACTGTTGATGGGCAGAAGACTGAAATGCATGTGTCATTCAAAACTGCTAATGCCAAAATCAGTACACAGTAAAGGGTATTCTGGAAAGAAATAATCAATATAAATAGTTCTGACACATACTACCCACTCTGCTGGCTGAAGACATTAAAAAAACAAGGAAATGTTTGCAGCCTAAAGATGAGCTACTTGGCAAAGAAGCCTCATCAAAGACCTGATGCTGTTTGAAAGGAATACAAAAAGACTACAGAAAAGGAGATGGCAACATCTCTACAAGAGGACTATGTCAATCAACATCCAAGGAAAAAGCAACTAGAATCGTTACATCTATTCATGCTGCAAGAAAGCACAGACTTTCAGAACTGTGACAGCCAAGAGTTGCAGAAGATATGTAGATGAATCCAGTCAACTTTGCAGAGAACACGATTCAGTGATTTTTTACTCAAATCCCACCGAGTCATATAATGCAGCTTCAGTAGGTTGAGACTGTGAAACCACAGTGGTAAGGACGTTTTCCCCTTAATCCCCATGGCTGAATGATTTTGGAATCAGTACCATTCGAAAGGTGGAGTAGGAGTGCATGGGGGCCTTGCCCTCTCCATAAAAATGCTTTAGAGTTTATGCTTTTTGATAAATTCAAACTTTCCCCAGTTTTAACTTTAATGTTGCAATGGTTTGTTTCAATCACACATATGTCCATTAGCTGCAGACAGCGCTTCATGTCATGCCTGCAAGCAAAATTGTGGTACAGCAAAAACTATCCTAAAAGGAAGATCTGATGCCCAACAGTAGGCAGCCCAACAAAATCCACTCAACATGAAAGACCACTGAATATGTCAAACAGATATGTGGGCAATTTGAGAGATGGCCACATTAAAGAGTGAAGTGTCTTTTAAATGACTACAAAATTATTTGATGCAAAAATCCCAAGATATGATTTTTAAAAGGTTAATGTAATGTAATACGCTTCACAGAATTTATATAAAAATGATAAAAAAAATGTAACTAGAAAAGCAGATGGACATACAATATGGAGTATATAGCTTTACATGTCAACTCCTAGTAGCAGGGAACTTCCATGCAGTGTGGTATGCATTATTTCTAGAAGAGACTCGCTCTAAATAAATGCCATACTTAAGCCAAGAGCTTATTCCCAGGGTCTGCCCCAACCACTTTATATACAATGAAGGGAAGGGGAGTCAAGATCAGCACATTCACTAAACCACAATTCAACTCCTGAGCCTTCACAGGGGACTTAAGGGATCATTCTCCAAAATTCATTTGTGATGCACTAGATGACCAAGATGGGCTGGTGGGTACTGGAACACCAGGACTCAGAGTGTCATCTGGAGGTATCCCCTTTTTTCCCCTCAGTTGATAAGCAGCCAAAGCTCAATCCCTTATTAGCCAAGTGACAATGGTAGATCTGGAGGTTGTGCCAGGGAAAGAATTGAAGGAGAAGACTTCTGTCTGATGCTAGGCTTTTCTTACAGGACTGTGGCCTGGGATCACACAAACGACCAGAATGCAGATACCCAGAGTGGTCAGTTTCAAAGATGCTAATGTATGTGAAGTGACACAAAGATCTAGCTTCTTCCTTTTCTCCTACATAGTTGGGCCATACAAGCACTCACACTTGCATCAATTCTTAATGTAGTGTGCATTAGAAAGCAAATAGAAGCAGTGTTGGTTAGGCCCTGTCTCTTGAACTGGTGATCACAGGTCCACTTCGATACATGCATTTTATACTAGCAATCACAAGAGCTTTTCAATGACGTAAAACAAGATTCAGATGTGGGAACAGAAAAAAAAAGAAACGTGGCATAGATTATGACATTCTGAGGCACTTGCCATACATTATGTTGTCTTAGAAAGAGGTTGAGATTAGAACATTAAAGCCACAAATTTTCCCAATGAAGAGAACTTTGGAAGTGAGACAAGTGTTTCTTTGTATAAAATGGTGGGGAGAGGAAGGAAAGTACAGTTGTGTACCTACCATAAATGTAGATGTTAGAGTGTATTCACTGTTGCAGTCATTACTCTTGGGTTATCCTGCCAGGAGGCTACCCGCAGTCGGCCAGAATTCCAAAGTCTAGGTCCGGTGTCGGTTGCTGTCACCTTTTCCCTGACGTCAGTGCGCCAGAGGTATAAAAGATGCAGCCAATGCCATTTTCTTCAGTTTTTCTTGCCCCAGATGTCAGGTGCTCCCAAAATGGTAGGCTAAAAAAAATATGCCAATAATTATGCATGCAGTACAATAAACATTTCCTTCATCTACAAGCAAATACACCACATAGGCTGTATAAGAGAGAAGTATAGGAAAGTCCCAGCAAAGAAAAGGGGGATGGTGGGTGGGTAACTTGGACTGCAAGAGTGAATACACTCTAACATCTACATTTATGGTAGGTACACAACTGTACTATGTTCATCGTGTTTCACTGTTGCGGTCATTACTCTTGGGTTGAATCCCAAAGCTGAGGTTGGGTGGCTGGGCCTAAATATGATTAGGAGAAGCTATAAGGCCCTGCAGAACTGCAGTGGCGAAGCCTGCTCTGGATTTAGAGTACAGAGGTAAATGGTACTGCTTTGTGAAGGTGTGCACTGAACTCCACGTTGCAGCCTCTAAACTGTCTTTGGTTGGTACTCCTCTGAGAAAAGCTGCTGAAGTGGCTGCTGCCCTGGTAGAATGAGGCCTAATGCCCTTGGGCACTGATTTGCCATGTTGTGAGTAGCAGAAACAAATGCAGTGGCCTTTCCATTTTGAAATAGTCTGTTTTGAGATGGGCTTTCCTTGAGATCCTGCAGTACATGCCACTAAAAGTTGCTCAGTTTTTCTGAAAGCTTTAGTTCTGTCCAAGTAGAAGCGTAGTTGTTTGTGTATGTCCAAAGAATGCAGACGTCTCTCACCCTTATTCTATGGGTTTGGATAAAAGGTAGGCAAATGAATGGTTTGGTTAAGGGCCACACTGGACACTACCTTAGGCATAAATGTCGGGTTCGTCCTTAGAGAAACCCTGTCTGGATGGAAAATGATGAAAGGTTCCACAGCTATGAGTGCCTGTATCTCAAACTCATATTGCAGAGGTTATTGCCAGGAGCAGAGTGGTTTTCCAAGATAAAAACTTTATATCAGCTGTATTGGCTGGCTCAAAGGGCGGCAGTGTGAGTTTTTCCAAGACATAATTGAGGTCCATGCATTATGTTTTTGGCCCCCTTAACAAAGGATGGGAAAAAATAGGAGGTTCCGTATTGTAATGAGCTGAAATGGCAGAGGCATGAATTTTAATTGATGAAAAGGATAGGCCTTTGTCCAGCATCTCGGGTATCGTAAAATCTGAGAAATATTTGGTACAGATGTGTCAATTCCTTGTGCCTGGTTCCAAGCATGGAATCTTTTCCATTTTACTGCATAAGATTTTCTTGTACTGGGCCTCCTGGCCTCCAAAATAACATCCATCACTGCTTTAGAGAGAGTTGTGTTTTGAATGGTTACATTATCCGCCATGCTGCCAGATTTAGGGTCCTGAGTTGGCTGTGCAGAATCTGATTGTCTGCTTGTTCGCTGGGTTAGTAAGTGAGGAATTAGAGGCAATGTCCAGGCTGGGCCTTGAGACAAACTTTTTAGGACTGGGTACCAGTGTTGGCGTGGCCAGTCTGGGGCAATCAGAATCATTCTTGGCTTCTCTTGTCTGACCTTTAGGAGCACCTTGGGGAGGAGAGGCAGAGGAGGAAAGGCAAATACTGTTAGACGTTTCCAGCTGAATGACAGAGCATCCACTTTCCACGCTTGCTTGTGATAAGTCCTTGTGCAGAATTTCTGTAGTTGGCAGTTGTGATGGGAGGCAAATAGATCTATGTCTGGGCATCCCCATTCTTTTGTTATCATGCTGAAGACTTGTGGATCCAGTTTCCAGTCGTGGGGATCCGTGAGGTTTCTGCTTAGTTCGTCTGCCAGAGTATTGTTCTGCAAGCACAATTCCTGCCAGGAAAGGTGTACTTGATAAGTCAATGCTGTGTCCCATAAAGTCACGGCTTATCTGCAGAGGGGGTAGGAATGTGTGCCTCCCTGCTTGTTTATGTACCACATGACTGTAGTATTGTCCGACCTTATCAGTAGTTGTCCTTGAAAGCTGTCAGGGCATTCAGAACAGCTAGCATCTCTTTTTGATTGATATGTAGATGGATTTGGCTTGTCGACCATGTGCCCTGAATACATTTTCCTGCCTTGTGTGCCCCCCATGCATAATCTGATGCACCTGTTGTTATTGACTGCCTGGCTGTGGGTAGAGGGAATGGCTGTCCCTTGTTGAGGTGACAGGCATGTGCCCATCATCAAAACTCCTGTTGCAGGCAAGGAATGAGGCTAATTAATGCTTCCAGGCTTTGACAATGTTGAGTCCAGACACTTTTTAGGTACCATTGAAGTTTCCACATATGCAGTCTGGCATATGGAATTAGCAGAATGCAGGATGCCGTGAAGCCCAAAGCCTGCAGAATTTTTCTCACAGATAACTGGGTCTTTGTTGCCAACATTTTGAAGTAAGAAGTTAGTTGCCTTTGTTTGTCTGGTGTGAGATAAGCCATCTGGGCAACTGTATTTAAGCTTGCACCCAGGAATATTATCTCTTGAGAGGGTACTAGTTTTGATTTATTTTCGTTTACTGTGTACCCTAGGCAAATTAATAGTCTTTTTACGAACACCAGATGCTTTAGTAGAGTGTCCTTGTTCTCTGCTTGTATAAGGCAGTCCAAGTAAGGATATGTTTGAATTCTTCTTTGTCTGCAAAAAGCAATTACTAGTGCCAGGCATTTTGTGAAGACACTGGGCGCAGTAGATAAGCCAAAGGGCAGTGCAGAGAATTGGTAGTGCATTGAGCCAGCTATGAATCTGAGGTATCTTCTGCAAGATTGTCTGATTGGGATATGCAGGTATGCCTCTTTTAGGTCCAAAGTTACAAGCCAAGCCAAGCCTTCTTGCCCAGCATGGGCAGAAGATGCTGCAGAGTTAACATTTTGAATTTTGGAACGTCCAGAAATGTGCTTAGAATAGACAGGTCCAGTATTGGTCTCCAGGTTTTGTCCTTTCTGGGTACCAAGAAACATCTCGAGTAAAACCCTTGTCCCTGCTCTTGCTGTGGTACTTGCTGTATGGCCCTCATGTTCATAAGGGACGAAACCTGTTTTTCTGCCTCTGCCCATTGATTGTGTGGCAGGTTTGGCATACCTTTTGCCTTTGGCAGGGTGTGAAAGTGGAACCTGTAGCCCTGGGACACTATATTCAATACCCATTTGTCCTGGGTGATCATATGCCAATTTTGAGAGAAAACTGCTTGTTTTCCCCCTAAGGGGGCTGCAGGAATACAAGTGCTTGGTGCTGGTAGAGGCAAGTCATTGGGACTGTTTCCTGTATGGCTGTGCTTTGTCTTCTCCACTTTTGGAGGTAGAAGCGCCCCACTGTTTAGGCCTGTACGAGCCCTGGGGCTGGGATCTGGCTCTGGGATGTCTGTATCTGCCTCTTTGTGGCCTGTCTGACACTGGAAAGGACCAATTCTTTGTAGGTCAGTTCCTGCTAAATCTTGGTGGCTGAACCTGTAAGAAATCCTTTACTGTTTGCATAGATTTCACTTTGTCCTCCATTTTCTTCAAAACCTCCTCTGCTTTAACACCAAATAAAGTATCATGCTGTAATGGAGCATCTAATAATTTTGCTTGTTCCTTTAACCAAGCATGCCTCCTAATGACAGAACCTGTAACGGCGGCCCTGCAGGAGGCCTCCGGAGAATCAAAACCACATTGCAATGTATGCTTTCCCACTTGTTCAGTTGCATGCAATACATCCAGCATTTCCTTATTTTCTGCACAATCAGAATTAGCCAACATTTTCTGTTTTAACAGTGACATTAAGTATTGCTGATATTTTATCATATGAAATTGACAATTTAAACCCTCACAGCCAAAGTAGCAGAAGTGTAAACCTTTTCCCCCATCTGTCTAGTGCCCTTGAATCCCTATCAGAAGGGATAGGGTTTTTTGCAGTAGCGGCCTTAACCCCCTTGGGACCCTGAGAAATAGTTTCTGGGTCAGCAGCAGGGTTTTTATAAAGAAATTTATGTGAATCTGGAACCCTGTAGTATCTGTCTGGTTTAACAGGAGCTAGAGGTAATGAGTCTGGAGAGAAGCCGGACTCTGAAAATACATCATCTACAATGTCTAGCATAGGGGGAATAGCAAGAGGCCTGTGCTGAGGAAGTAAACGAAAATCTCTAAGCCTTTTCTTTGATTCTGAGTAATCTTGGCTCTCCCAGTGGAAGTGCTCCCCTCATGGTATGCAGGGTTTCTCCAAAGAAATAATCCTCAGGAGGAGAGGCTGAAGGAATGGATTCTTTAGCTTCAGAATCCTCAATGGGAGAAAGAGAGTATTCCTGTACGGAAGAGGAGTCAGAGGAAATGGAAACCTGATCTGAAGATTCATAGTCTGTCTCTTGCCTAGGCCTCTTGTCAGGAGGGGGATGGGAACCCCTGTTCAAGGTAATAAGGTCTTCGGCCATTTTGAGCATCTGTTTCTTAGGCATGGAAGCCTGTCCTGGAGAATGCTGTACTTGTTACTTTGTCTTTAAAGCTGCTTTAGTCTTTGCTTTTGAAGCTGAAGTAAACTTTACATGTAGTTATGTAGGTCTGAAAACACCCTCAGAAGCCGATGCCTGCTCAGCGGCTCCGGACCCATCTGAGGGAATGATTTCAGAGTGTCCAATACCTTGAGTATCCAGAGGCCTAGCTGGCTCCACGTGGGAGTCGTCAGTGGCCTGTGGCTCTGAGGTAGCGGGCGTCAGGGGCTGCGAATGCGCCTCACTGAGAACCAGTGACTGGCTTAGCGGAAGCCTCATCGTCAATTTTGGATCTCAGATGCCTGTCCTTCTCTTTTTTCCTTGCATTTTTTGGAAACTCCGGTTGTTGGCTGTTCCGACGGCATTATGTAATTGAATTTTCGGCCAAAGTAATGATAAGCAAAATCAAACCGACGCTTAATAGTGTGTTGGTTGAATCTCGCACAAAATCGACAGCTAGCAACGTTATGATCAGGGCCTATGCAAGGAATACAGTAAGAATGAAAATCCTTATGAGGTATTTGCTTCCCACAAGAAATACAATTGTTAACTTTTTCTGACATCGGTCTGGAGCAAGAAAAAAGTTTCCCCAACGGGGTAACTTAGCTTTAATGAAGACTTCGGATCTGAAATTAGTCTGTGAAAATCTCAGGAGTCGGCCGACCGGCACTTGCCAACTGCTTTTGCTTCGGGCACCACGCAGGAAGAAAGACTGGAGAACATGGCGTCGGCTGCATCTTTTATACCCCTGGCGGACTGATGTCAGGAAAGAGGCGACAGCAACCGACGCCGGACCTAGACTTTTGAATTCTGGCCAACTGCGGGTAGCCTGCTGGCAGGATAACCCAAGAGTAATGACTGCAAAAGTGAAACACGATGAACATCCAAGGTAACTGAAGGCCCGATACTGTTGTATCCACTCCTAGAAAGAATGACTGAAAATATTCCGTACAGCAAGCGGCTGGACTTTAATTTTTATTTCCCAAACATATGTTAGACAGCAAAGTTTCAAACAGCAGATGTCTTAATTGTACAGTCTTGGTTTGCTTTTGTGACTGCACCTTCACCAAAGTAGACAAAGGCAGCATGTGTGAGTATGTGCTGTGTACAGACTACAAGTCTTTAGACAAAATATCTTGGGGCATTATATAAAGTACAAAAGAAATGACAGTGGATAAGAGCATTAAATAAGAAACTTTTTACAAGATACAAGACTAACAAAACTGACTCGGGAAAACTAGCATAATAATGGAACCTTTAAAGACACCAGGATGTGATGGCCTTCCAAACGAATTTTAAAATATTCAAACAGCATAGGCATAATTATATAGATTACTGCATCTTTACAAAGCAATATTAGAAAATGAAAACATTCCTATGTTATGGCAGGAAGCAGTGGAGACAGTGATACCAAAATGAAAGTAAATATTCCAAAATGCCTCCATTGTACAGATGGATACGAGTGTTAAATCATTTACAATTTTGTTTTTTTCAGTCTTGGCTAGATGAGAGGCTATAACAGTATTAAAAAAAATTGGTAGACAGTGGTCAACATGGCTTTGTTAGTGGAAGGCAAACATTAATAATTAATACAACTTTAAAGAATGCCTAACTGATGAGGACTGTACACTGGCCACTAGAACCACTGAATATGGTGGGTATTGATGCACAAAAATCCTTTGACTGAGCAGAATCTTATTACTTAATGTAGGTTTACTGGAATGTGGTTATCCAATACAATTTACTACAATACTAAAAGCTATTTATTTGAAACTAAAGGGCAGAGTTAAAATACATGTGGGCATGTTAACAAGTCTGAGAATACTTACTGGAACTACGCAAGACTACCTGGATGCTCCAAGTACGTTTCTGTACTGCATCTTTAGCCATTGGTCATGCTGGTTAGAAGATCAAGCTTGAAAGGTTATGAAGCAAAGGAAAAAAATCCATTGCTAGCAGATGACGTACTGGTGTAGCTGACTGATCCAAAGCATGATAATGGTAGGTCATTTCAGACATTACAAAAGAATATACATTCACAAATGGGATGGGATTACAATATCCAGCACAAATAAGGCAATGCTATTTTAATAATATTAAGTGCTAATAAAACAAATCAAAGGTGAAAATTTAGGGTGGCACCACAAGTTAACCATGTCACTATGATCAAGGGTAAGCTAGAAGTCAAAAGAAATTCAAATTCAAACTGAAAACAAAAACTTATCGCAAAAGTATGTGGCTTCACTAACAGTGTCAGTCAACATGACAAGAATCTTGCAGATCTCATCTTAGAAACTTAACTCCCCAAAAATGTTAAGAGAAAGTTACGTACTTACCATAAAGTACAATTGTGTACACTTACCATAAATGTAGATGTTCGAGTGTATTCACTGTTGCAGTCATTACATTTGGTTTATCTGCCTGCAGGTAGCCCTCAGCCGGCCTGAATACCAGAGTCTTGGATTCCTGCGTCGGATATTGTCTCTTTTTCCATGACGTCAGGGGTATAAAACATGCAGCCAATGCCATTAAATCAGTTTTTCTTGCCCCAGATGTCAGGTGCCCCCACAATGGGAAGCAATTATATGTTATGGTACACCTCCATCAAAAAGCAAATACACCAGAAAGCTTAGATACACCAAACAAGAAGGAAAGGTAGAGCCAAGAGAAGTCAGGAGGCTGGAGGGAGGGTAACCAGGACTGCAACAGTGAATACACTCTAACATCTACAGTTATGATAAGTGTACACAACTGTACTATGTTCTTCGTGTTTCACTGTTGCAGTCATTACATTTGGGTTGATTCCCAAAGCTAAGGAAGGGAGGAGGAAGTTAGAGAGCATTAGGACCAGCTATTTAGCCCTGCAAGACTGCAGTGGCAAAACCAACTCTGGATTTAGAAAAAATAGGGATACGGTAATGCTTGGTGAAGGTATGTACACAGCTCCAGGTAGCAGCTTCTAGGATGTCCCTGGTAGGGACTCCTCTGAGAAAGGCTGTAGAGGTAGATGCAGCCCTGGTGAAATGTGATCTTATCCCCTGTGGGGTAGGTTTTCCATGGTGCTTATAGCAGAAATGAATGCAATGGGCTATCCATTTAGAAATGGTTTGCTTTGAAATGGCCTTCCTCTCTGCCCCTGCAGCAAAGCCAACTAGCAGCTGTTCAGATTTTGAAAGGCTTAGTCCTGTCCAAATAAAATCTAAGTTGTCTGTGCACGTCCAAAGAGTGCAGTATTCGTTCTCCTTTGTTTTGTTGATTCGGGAAAAAGGTAGGCAAATGAATGGACTGATTTAGGGCTACACTACACACCACCTGGGGCATAAAGGAAGGATTGGTCCTGAGGGAAACCCTGTCTGCATGAAGACAATGAAGGACTCCACTGCCACGAGGGCCTGTAATTCAGACACTCTTCTTGCTGAAGTGATGGCTGGAAGGAAGGCTGTTTTCCAAGAAAGGAATTTCAACTCTGCAGTAGCAGCTGGTTCAAATGGAGGGAGAGTGAGCTTTTCCAATACAAAGTTAAGGTCCCAGGCTGGAGTAGGGGTGCGCCTGGGTGGAGTCTTAAATTTTTGGCCCCTCTGAGGAACTGCTTTAGCAGGGGGTGACAAGATAATGTGCTGAAATGGCAGAGGCATGAATTTTAATTGACGAGAAAGATAGGCCCTTGTGGAGCACTTCTGTTAAGTACTGAAGAATATGAGGTAAGCTGGGCACCATTGTGCCCATCCTCTGAGTGTGGCTCCAGGAACAGTATCTTTTCCACTTTTCAGCATAGGATTTTCTAGTACTAGGCCTCTTTGCTTCCAGAATGTCATCTAGCACTGCTTACTGAGGGAGGTTATTGGAGAGCTCAAGGAATTAGCCAGGCTGCAAGATTCACTGTTTGAAGATGAGGGTGCAGAATCTGGCCCGCCTGCTGGGACAGCAGGGAAGGTGTCAGAGGTAGGTGCCATGGCTCCAGTAGTATCGTACTACACAAGAGGGGGTACCCAATGCTGGCGTGGCCAGTCTGGTGCAATCAGTATTGTCCTTGGCTTGTCCTGTTTGATCTTTAGCAGAACCTTTGAGAGGAGAGGCAGAGGGGGAAAGGCATAAACAGAGAGGCTTTCCTAGGTAAAGGACAGGGCCATCCACTTTCCAAGCTTGACTGTGGGGAGTCCTTGTGCAGAATTTGTCCAATTGGTAGTTCTGAGGGGAAGCAAAAAGGTCTATCTCTGGAGTCCCCAATTTGTTCCTCAAGAGGTTGAATATTTTTGGTTCCAGTTTCCATTCGTGTGGGTCCATAAGATTTCTGCTTAGGTCATCTGCCAGTGAATTTAGCTTGCTTGGCAGGAATGGAGCTTGTAGGTGCACTTGGTAGCTCAAGGCGGTGTTCCACAGAGCCACGGCTAGTCTGCAGAGAGGGTACGAGTGGGTTCCCCCCTGCTTGTTTATGTACCACATAACTATGGTGTTGTCTATCTTTATTAATAATGGTCCTGGAAGGATGTGGTCTTTGAGGGCTGTCAGGGAATTCTGTACAGCTAACATTCCTTTTTGGTTGATATGCAGGTGCATCTGACTCGGGTTCCATTTGCCCTGAATGCATTGCGCTGCCAAGTGAGCTCCCCATGCATAGCCTGATGAGTCTGTTAGGGTTTGGGTGGCAGGGGGTTGAGTGAAAAGGAGCCCTTTGTGGTAGCAGGCCTCTTTATACAAGGAATGATAGAAATCATTGATTCCAGGTCCTGAGAATGTTGGCACCATAGGCTTTTTAGATACCATTGTAGTTTCCTCATATGCAGTCTTGCATATGGAATTAGTAGAATGCAAGAGGCCATGAACCCCAGGGCTTGCAGAATTTTCCTTGCAGACAGCTGGGTCTTTGTGACCAGTAGTTTGAAGTAGGTGTCAAACTTGTTTCTCTGGAGTGAGGAAAGTCATCTAGGAAGTTGTGTTCAAGCTTGCTCCCAGGAATACAATCTGTTGGCAGGGTACTAGGTGAGATTTCTTTTCGTTTATGGTGTACCCCAGTGAGGTTAGAAGCTTCTTTACAAATGCCAGATGTTTTAATAGCAAGTTCTGGCTTTCTGCCTGAATCAGACAATCGCCCGGGTATGGGTATACGTGAATATTTCTCTGCCTTCAAAATGCAATGGCTGGAGCTAGACACTTTGTGAAAACCCTGGGTGCAGTAGATAAGCCAAAGGGAAGTGCAGAGAACAGGAGCCTGCCCTGAAGCATAGGTATTTCCTGCAAGATTCCATTATTGGAATGTGCAGGTAAGCTTTCTTAAAGTCTAAGGTTGCCAACCAGGCATCTTTGCCTAGCATAGGAAGCACTTGTTGAAGTGTTAGCATTTTGAATTTTAGGAT
This sequence comes from Protopterus annectens, assembly GCF_019279795.1. Lineage (NCBI taxonomy): Eukaryota > Metazoa > Chordata > Ceratodontiformes > Protopteridae > Protopterus > Protopterus annectens. The sequence continues at coordinate 1,844,748,684 of NC_056728.1, forward strand.
TACCAAAAAGGTGTTTAGAATAGAGAGGTCCAGGATAGGATGCCAGGAGCTGTCTTTTCTGGGTAACAGGAAAAGTCTTGAATAAAAACCTTGTCCACTTTCTTCTGCTGGGACAGGTTGAATAGCCCTGATACTTAGGAGAGAGAGAACCTGCTGGTGAGCCTCTGCCCACTGATTTGGGGGTAGGTCTGGCCAACCATTTGGGGTTGGTAGGAAGTGGAAGTGGAATTTGTATCCTTGGAAAACTATATTTAAAACCCATTTGTCCTAGGTAATGGGTTCCCATTCTTTTGCATGCAGGGCGAGCTTTCCTCCTAAGGGAGCAGGCAGTTGAGCAGGGCTTGGAAGGGTTAAGGTTAAGTAATTGTGACAATGGTCCGTGGGGGGGGTGCTTTACTACTTCCTGCTTTGGAAGTGGGAGCCTCCCACTGCTTAGGCCTGTGCGTAGCCTGAGATTGTAACCTAGGTGGTC